>NC_056629.2:204259167-204559167 GCF_002870075.4 Lactuca sativa | reverse complement strand
TTTCGATTATAGCCTCTCTCCTCTAGGGTTCTTGTTTTGCAATTCAAAGTTGTATGTTCAATAGATAAAACATAGATCCAAAGTAGGTTGCATGTGAACTTTGGAATTGTTTTCTAGTTTATTTGATTTTACCTAAAACCCATCAGTGGTATCAGAGCCATTGTTTGTTTTAAATTGAATTGTTATAATTGTTGAATTGCAAATTAGGGTTTATAGCTATTAAACCCTAAAGGCCATTTTTTCGATTTTTAGGGTTGTGGATCAAAGGGTTTTTGAAAACCCTAGCCTCCAAAGAACCCTAATCGAAATTAGGGTTAGGGTTTTGAAAACCCTAGCCTCCTCCCTTGAAAATATCGAAATATGCTATAAAGATTAGGGTTTCTTTGTTTTGTATAATAGTTGCCTTATTGGATAATTGAGAAAAATAAGGAAATTATCCTATCCCTATGTTTTCGAAATCTAGAAGGGATATGGATTAGGATTAAATTAATTGTTTAATTTAATTAGATAATCCTTACAAGATTTAATAAATTAATTAAAAATTAATTAATAGATAAATATTAAATCTAATTAATTGGTTTATTTAAATTTAAAATTTAATAGTTTAAATTTCGAAAAAAAAATTTATATAAACCCTTGAAGTTTTAAAATGTTATTAAAACACACCTTATATATATATTATAATTAAAAGTTAAATATTATATATGTATAAGAATATTGTCAGTCAAATCGCTAGTATGCCTCATTCACGAAGCTAGTCTATAAGGGAGGTATAAGGAAACTGCCTATAAAATGGTAGTTGAATGGGTGTCCACTCTCACCCACCGCTTCCTTGATTAGTGGAGGGTCGTTAGCAGAACGGATTTGATAGGACAACTACTTCCCATTAAAAGTATAATGCTATTAAAGAAAGTACTAGAACACTATTTTTCAAAATCCCAACTCTAGTTACTTTAGGAAAAATGTGAAAAGTATGCTAATCCATGAAATTGCACATTATGCTTTATTGGTCGTTAGTGGAGCGTGTGTGGTTAACCGGCACACTAAAAGGCACTAATAAAGAGTAGTAATGGGTATCTTATAATTATCATTTTGATGGAGCGTATGTGGTTTACCGGCACATCAATAGGTAATGATAAAGACAATAAGGTTACCAAGCACATTTGCATGGTTATTCACATCTAGTTTGTGATCCTCGGTATCCCAGTCACAAATAGTATAGCATAATCTGAGATTAAAACATGCCATTAAATAGTTTTAATGTATCTCAAAAAGAATTAGGAATTTCACTTCGTTTATTTTGTCTAATGGTGGAATTGGTGAATCGTCATTCACTTACCTTTATGAGATTTGAACTTGGATCTCGGCGTCCCATTTCTAAGTTGTAAATCATCATAGTGGGGTCCTAACCTTGATATGATATCTTTGGGTTATTATATTGAGGTGTCTTGAAATCTAACTAAAACTATCTTTCTTTTCAGATGTCTACTCCTGGAAACACTTCTACTTCATCATCCTCCAGCCACAACTTCTCTCTACTAAACATCTGCTCCAAAGTCGGTATGGATGGCTCCAACTATAATGATTGGATGCGTAACATCAAGATGGCGCTTAGATTCGAGGACAAAGAGTATGTCCTTGAAAAGGAGTTCAAAGAACTTGATGAGTCAAAAGCCACTCTCGAAGAGTATGCTGCCTACAAGAAACACTATGATGATGCTACCAAAGTGGCATGCATCATGGTTGCAACCATGTCCCCAGAATTGCAGAGGTACTATGAGGACTACTGGCCTTTTGAGATGAACAAGGACCTTATGGAAAAGTACCATAAGCGAGCTCGTCAAGAAAAGTTTGAGGTAATCAAGTCACTCATGGCTTGCAAGATGAAAGAGGGGGAATCGGTTGTATCTCATGTGCATAGAATGCAACGCTACATAGAGCATTTGGTCAAGCTCAACATTCACTTTGATGAGGAATTGGCCATTGACATGGTCTTGAACTCGTTGCCTGATTGTTATGGTCAGTTTATCTTAACTTACCATTTGAACAACACTGAGCAGACTTTGGCCCAATTGCACAACTTGTTGCAGACAGCTGAGGCAGGGATGAAGGGTAAAAGTATACCCTCCACACCTGAAAGTGCCCCTGTCTTGGCCATTGGACAGGGAAAGGGGAAGAAGAGGAAAGGTCCTCCCAAGCAAAACTGGAAGAGCAAGGCTCAAGCTATGTCATCTAGTAATGGCCCGAAGGCTAAGCCCGATGGTTCCACTCCCCATGTTTTTGATCCAAAAGAGGCCATTTGCTTTTACTACAATCAAAAGGGGCATTGGAAGAGATCTTGCCCACAATATCTGCAAGATATCAAGGATGGAAAAGTGAAGCCATCCTTGGCAGGTATTTACACTATTTCCGCTAATAACTCATTATCTTCTCGTTCATGGGTCCTTGATACAGGATGTGGATTTCATATCTGTTCTGATTTGCAGGGGCTAAGGGAAAGTGAGGAGATAGAGCATGGGAGAATAAACTTGATCATGGGGAACAGAAAGTCTTCACCAGTTACCAAGATCGGAGTTTATCAACTTTTGCTCAGTAATGATGTTAGATTAGATTTAATAAATTGTTGCTATTCGTCTGAGATGACGAGAAACATTATTTCATTTCATGCATTGTTCAGACAAGGTTTTAAATATTCTTTTAATGATTTGAATGGTTCAATTTCTGTTTATAAGAATGGTGTTTTTGTGTTTGAAGCTTTACCTTGTGATGGTGTGTATGATACAGTGACTTGTGTTGATAGCTTAGGAAACAGTGTACTTAATATTGACTTGTCTAATAGTGTAGACAAGGCATGCTTGTGGCATTGTCGTCTTGGACACATTAACAAGAAACGCATAGCCCAACTCCAAAAGGATGGAGTGTTGGAATCATTTGACCTAAAATCAGATGATATGTGTGAATCATGTCTTTTGGGAAAGAAGACAAAATCACCATTCACAGGGTCTTGTGAAAGAGGTGAAGGTCTGTTGGATCTCATACACACAGATGTGTGTGGGCCCTTCAGATCAACCACAAGGGATGCTAATCGATTCTATGTGACTTTCACTGACGATTATAGCAGATATGGTTACATCTACTTGATCAAACATAAGTCAGGAACCTTTGAAAAGTTCAAAGAGTTTAAGCATGAAGTCGAAAATCAATTGGGCAGAAAGATCAAGATACTTAGATCCGATAGAGGCGGGGAGTATCTTAGTACCGAGTTCAACGAATATCTGAAAGAATGTGGGATAGTCTCACAATTGACTCCTCCTAGGACACCACAGTTAAATGGTGTAGCTGAGAGGCGTAATCGAACCTTGTTAGACATGGTTTGTTCTATGATGAGTCGTGCCTCGCTTCCTATTCACTTCTGGGGGTATGCCTTAGAGACAGCCGCCCACATCCTCAATCTTGTCCCTACAAAGAAGGTTGCCAAAACACCTCACGAAATGTGGACAGGGAAAGTTCCCTCGTTAGCAAATATTAAAGTCTGGGGTTGTGAAGCTTTCGTAAGACGAGAGACTCACGACAAGCTAGCAGCTAGAAGTGAGAAATGTGTTTTCATTGGTTACCCAAAGCAGTCTTTTGGATATTTGTTCTACAGACCTAGTGAAAACGTGGTGTTTGTAGCTCGAAGAGGAGTCTTTCTAGAAAGAGAGCTCATATTCAAAAAGGACAGTGGGAGTACCATTGACCTTGAAGAGATTCAAGAGTCAACCAATGAAGGAACCTTATATGACACTAGCACTCAACCAGAGGAAACAGTTCCTGTTGAACCGGTTGATAAATCATTACCTCTTCGAAGATCCACTAGGGTGAGTGTGCCACCTGAGTTGTATGGTTTTCATATTACTTCAGATGGTGACACATTCATAAGTGACAGAACACTGGTAAACTTAGATGAACCAGTCACTTATAAGGAAGGAATGGCAGGCCCAGAGTCTTCCAAGTGGAAAGAGGCAATGAACAACGAGATTAAGTCCATGTATGACAACCAAGTTTGGAATTTGGTTGATAGTGCACCAGGTCGGAAGACAGTTGGGTGCAAATGGATCTTCAAGAAGAAGACAGACATGGATGGGAATGTGCATACGTTCAAGGCTCGACTGGTTGCAAAAGGTTTCACTCAAACCCCAGGGGTTGACTATGATGAGACTTTTTCGCCGGTGGCTAAGATTAAATCTATTAGGATATTGCTCGCCATAGCTGCCTTTCATGACTATGAAATCTGGCAGACGGATGTCAAGACTGCCTTCCTTAACGGGAAGTTGGCTGAGGATGTTTACATGAGTCAGCCAGAGGGTTTTGTTGATGCAAAGTTTCCCAATAGAGTATGCAAGCTTGAGAAATCCATTTATGGATTGAAACAAGCATCTCGCAGCTGGAATCTTTGCTTCCATGAGAAAGTCAAAGAGTTTGGTTTCTCTAGAAGTGAAGATGAGTTTTGTGTGTATATCAAGGCTAGTGGGAGTATAGTAACTTTTCTGGTGTTATATGTCGATGACATATTACTCATTGGTAACGACATTCCAACCTTGAATGAAGTTAAGTCTTGGCTTGGAAAGTGTTTTGCCATGAAAGACCTAGGAGAAGCCGCCTATATTCTTGGGATTAGAATATTGAGAGATAGAAAGAAGAGACTAATTGGACTTAGTCAAAGCACATACTTGGATAAGGTACTAAAGAGGTTTAGTATGGAAAATTCCAAGAAGGGAGAGCTACCTATCCAGAGCAATACCAAATTGAGTAAGACTCAATGCCTGAGTACAGATGAGGAAATAGATGACATGAGTCGTGTACCTTATGCTTCTGTTGTTGGATCGATCATGTACGTTATGACATGTACTCGCCCTGACGTGGCATTTGCTGTGAGCATGGTCAGTCGCTATTAGGGAAACCCGGGTAGAGCTCATTGGATAGCCGTGAAGAATATACTCAAGTATTTGCGAAGAACAAAGGACTGGGTCCTTGTACTTGGTGGCAATGATACTTTGAGAGTAGATGGTTACAGTGATGCCAACTTTCAGACGGATAGAGATAACTTCCCTTCTCAGTCAGGCTGGGTATTCTTATTAAATAGAGGAGCAGTTAATTGTAAGAGTTCCAAGCAAGATACGGTGGCTGATTCTACTTGTGAATCCGAGTACATAGCAGCAAGTGAAGCGTCGAAAGAAGCAGCTTGGTTGAGGAACTTCATCGGGGATCTCGGAGTTGTTCCAACCATCCAGGAGCCTATGGAAATGTTCTGCGATAATGAAGGAGCGGTTGCCTTGACAAAGGAACCGAGAGATCATGGTAAAACCATACATATCGACAGAAAGTACCATTTCATCATACATAGAGTAGAAGAAGGCCATCTTATAGTGAAGAGGGTGTCATCTGAAGATAACCCAGCAGATCCCCTCACAAAGAGTCTGAGTAGGGCTAAGCATATTCAGCATGCTCGGAGCATAGGACTGAAAGATGTTATTAGTTTTAGTAGTTAGATTAGTTTTCTGAAACTTGTAACAAAGTAAATGTAATTGACTTTTGGTGATTAAATAATAAAGTATTATTTATAAGTTTGGGTTCTACCTTTTGTCAATTGTTTATTATTGTGTTTCATTTTTGCATGTTTTACTTCCCGAATAATAAGATTATTTAAACTCCACAGTCGCTCGTACTTTTGGAAGTAAGTAGTGAATCAAGACTGTCATGAACTGGATTGTAGATTGTCTAAGGATAGACATGGCAATGTATTTGCTGCAACGTTCATGAGTACTCAGAAATTGAGATTTGAGTATTGGATAAACCCTCGCACAGAGTATTACTTCATGGAATTCATCACGAGTAATACTGAGACGATAATATCTTATAATCTTGAAACAGAGATATATGAGTTGTGATTTGCAAGTCGGCTATGCATTGGTGATACGAAAACGCATCAGTAACTTGGTGTTATAAAACGTATTATCATGTATGGTTTGATGAGTAAAAGATACAAGCATATGAGTCAATGTTTATTCGTTCCTTTTGCCCTAACGGGAAAAGCGATATCTGTGGGCCCCTCGATGATTTGGTGTTGACTTGTGTGCTGGGCCCAGCCAGGACTAAATTGATGTGTTCAATTAGAAGTCCTACATCATCACAAATCAGGAATCGGGAAACATAGATTCTGGATAAAGAGGTTGATTGCATTCCATGTCTTTTGTCTAGGGATATCTATCCCAACGTACCATGCAAGAGTCACAAAGACAACTAGCATAACAAAACCTAGTGGACCGGCATTGGTTCCTTCGACCCACGAGTACAGTGAGGAGACTCACCTCAATCCGCTAATAATCAAGTAACTGATCGGGCCGCTGAACCAGATAACCTCGCGCCAACTAACAATAAATACAATCTTAATCAATAATTATCCCGATAACCCAAAACCCGAGGCCCATTCCATAAACCAACTTCCTAAAGGGTAAAAGACCATTTTACCCTTTTCTTACTCATTCCACAACCAAGGTGCTGCCAAAATGCACAAAAGCCCAAAATGGCAAATCAAAGCCCAATATGGCCCACCTTCCTAATTGGGCTCAAAAATATCATGGGACCAATTATAAGAAGGCCCAAACCTCAAAAGCCCAAAATCACATACTGGGGAGTACGCCTTGCGTACCAAAATGGTACGCCCCACGTACTCACCCTCGAAGCATAGAGTACAAGCGTTTGATGCATAAAACACCCATTACACTGAGTGTACTCCTACGTATGCCCAACGTACCCATCAGTGACCAAAAATCCAAATTAAGATCTAAATGGTTAATACAATGACTTGCAAACTCAGATATGACCCTAATGAGATGTCTTAACACATAATGTTGGAAACTTTACTCCTTTTAATGGCTTAATGGGACCAAAAACTTAATAAAATGAATATAAAAGACCAAATTCATGCATGGTACCAAAATAATTCATCAAGATGACATTTTTATGAACAAGGGACCTCCCAATGGCAGAGATCCAACATTCTAAGCTCTTAGAGTAACTCATACTCACAAGGATGACTCTAAGGACAAAAATGAACCCAAAATACTCCTTAAACTAGATCTAACACATAGATTCATCAAGATAGAAACTTTATACCTCCAAAAGGTAAATGAAGGCGCAACAAGCCTGGATCTAAAAGCTTCAAGCAATCCCACACTTCTCCCAGAAGTTCCTTCTTCTTCTATGAACACCAAAAAGCAAAAGATACAACAAAAAGCTCAAAAACCACTCAAATGGGGGATATGGTTTTTTATAGGGTTTAGAGGAATGGATTCTGAAGATAATAGGGTTTGGTGGTGAGTTAAGGAGCTTAAATAGGGTCCAAGACCCTAAATTAGGGTTTAGATCTGACTGGAGTACGCCATACGTAATTTTGGTATGCCCAACGAACTCTGAGGAACACTTGCGATGCGTCTGCTTAGTATTCCCAACGTGCACCAATGTACACCCTGTGTACTGAACTCAACACTAGTGCACCCTGTGTACACTAGTGTACACCCCTCGTACTTGGTTTAACCCTAAAACCACCAAACTTCCGAAGGCCATAACTTCTTCGTTCTATGTCTGATTTCGATGATCCTTATATCCATGTAAAGGTAACGAGAATATCTATGCTTCTATCAACTCATACTTTCCTTAAAACTTCACGAACTAAAATCCAATATAAAACCCCAAACTAACACTTTATCGATATACCCCCTTAGCTCCAAAACACAAATCGAACTCCCGGACCACCTAAATTACATTACCAATACCAAAATGGGTCTAAATCTCTCTTTTTGAAAGTCCCTAATCCTTATGATTACCGATCATTGGGCCACCGCCCCGAATTAGGAAAGGATTTGGAACAGGGTGTTGTACAGTTATATAAGTTGATGGTAAGGAGATGAGTGTGTGAATTTGGATAATTTGTCCATTACTACTCATATGGTATTTCCTGTTGGAGGTTGGTGAATGGGTAATGAAATCCATAGGACTTATTCCCACACTCGCTGGGAATAGGTAATGTTTGGAGGAGCCTATAGGGTTGTTGTGTAGACTATTTTGTTTGTTGATAGACCAAACATTCTTTAATGAAACAAGTGACCTCTTTTTGTAGGTTGGGCCAAAAAACGATTCATTGATCCATTGTATCGTTGTGGTGATTCCTGAGTGACCTCCCCTTGTTGATGAGTGAAATTCTTGTAGAAGTTTAGACCTTAGCAATTCAATTGGTAGAATGAAGAGGCGCTCTTTAAAGTATAACAACCCATAATGGATCTGGTAGCATGGAGAGTTGTTGGGAGTGGATGAAACTCATTGCAACCAATTATACATGTTTGTAGTGGTAGTGTAATAATCACAAAGTTCTTGTAACAATGTGGAGGTGGGGAAGGAGAGAACTAGTAGGTGATTGTCTTCTTGGAGGATTAGCGTGTCGGTTGCACGATTATCTTTACCCGATTTATAAAACACTTCAAAGTCATACCCTAATAGCTTTGGGACCCATTTATGTTCTTCAGGGGTGTGAATAACTTGTGTTAGGAGGTGTTTGAGGTTGTGTTAATCTGTGAAGACCCAGAAACAACGACCTAGAAGGTAGTGACGCTAGTTTTTGATTGTTTCCTTTATAGTATAAAGTTCCCTGACATATGTAAAATCTACATGTATATGTGGACATAGTTTCATGCTACAAAAATAATAGGTTTATCAGGTTGAGAAAGTACCACTCCAATATCCATGCCGGAAGCATCAATGGTGCCATCACAAACCTCATCAAAATTTGGCAATTCAAGGTTCGATAATTGAAGCATCTTCGTCTTGAGCTCGTCAAAGGCGGTGATGCCTTTTGGTGTCCACTGTAATGTTGGTTATCGAAGTAGGTCGGTTAGGGGGTGGCTATGTGTGAGTAGTTGTTTACGAACCTTCTATAGAAGCCCAATAAACCCAAAAAGCAACATAGGTCTGTGAGTGATGTGGGTTTAGACCAGTCTTTGATGGTTAAGACTTTTTTTGGGTCTGTTGCCACACCATCCTTGGAGATCATGTGCCCTAAATATTGAATTTCTTGTACCCCGAACATGCATTTAGACATCCTTGGAAAATCATGGTGTTGGGAGAGTGTTTGAAATACGAAGCGAAGATGTTCATGGTGTTATGTACGAGATTGGTTGTATACAAGAATGAAATCAAAGAAAACTAGTACAAACCTCCATAGGAATATTGTTAAGATGTTGTTCATCATCAATTGAAAAGATGAAGGGGGGTTGTAGATCCCAAATCGCATGACGTTGAATTCATAATGTCATCGATTGTTCAGAAAGCGGTTTTATGTATGTCTGCTTCATGACTTCTGATTTGGTGATAGTCAACCTTAAGATTGAGTTTGGAAAATATAAAGGCATCATGGAGCTTGTCCAAAAGTTCATCTATTTTGGGTATACGGAAGAGATCACGTATGGTTATACCATTGAGAGCTTGGTAGTCTACGTAGAAATGACAAGTGTCATCTTTCTTTTTGACTAACAGTACTGGTAAGGAGAATAGGCTCGTACTACGTCTAATGAGTCCTTCCTTGAGAATGGTTGTAATGATGTCCATCATGATCTGGTTTTTGGAAGTGGGGGTAATGGTATGGCCTTATGTTGACTGGTGCAACATTTGGGTTGTAGTGGAATTCAATGATCATGTAGTCTAGATGGTGGTAAGGTGATGGGTGGGTTAAAGATGTGCTAGAATTCTTGAAGAACGGATTTGATGGTGGGTTCAGTGCTAGGTGAAGCTGTTTATTGTGGTTTAAATATAAGAGTATGCATGGACACTATTGACTGTTTATGTATGAGTTGGTGGATAGATCTAGCGGTGACCGGTGACGCAAGGGGTTCTCCTTCTAAAGTTATGGTTTTGTTGTGGTGGTTGAAGGTAATTTGGGGAATTGAAAAATCTATTGTGATGGGTCCGAGACAACACAACCATTGGATTCCTAAGACGACATCCACACCTTTCTACAGGAAGAATGAAAAAGGGAATAGTGAACTTAGCCGAGCGAAGATGTAATTGAACATTTGGGCAATATCCATTCTAGTGAATGTGGGACCTATTTCCAACTATAATTAAAAATGTGGAGATATGGTTAATGGGTATTTTTAGGAAGGTAGATATGTGTTGTTTCATGATGTTGTACGTGTTGGATTAGTGTCTAAGCTTGTAACTATATTTGGTAAGTACTTGACCCGGTTGTGCATGGTCCTTTTGGGTTGCCTTCACCAAAGCAACATGATAGGATGATTTATGAGTAAAGAGGTTATTATGATTTATTAATATGTTATATGATTAATCTATTAAATGAGAAATCATATAGTTTAATTAATATTAGACAAGAATTAATTATGTGGCTAAGAGTGATTAATTAAATAAAGGGGACTGGAACTGTCAATTGTGTGATAGTTGATTTGGGCTGAGAATCTTTTGGAATTAAGGGGTGAACAAAATTAGAGTGGGAGCCCATATAAATTTCGTTCATGGACTTTATTCTGGAAGGTTCTTTGGACTGCTTAAGGCCTAAGCTATCCAATTAGGGTTTTGACTGAAACCTAGTAGCATAAGTATATATAGACCCCTTAGGCTTCAGAAATCGGCTAACCCTATTCCAAAGAGTACCAGAGCCAAATTCCAGAGCTTCCAACCTCTCTCCAAGATCATCCTCTTGCTTGTGGTGTTTGTAAGCCATTAGAGGAGCGACATTTGTGACTCTAAGCTCCAAGGGCAAGAAGATTCAAGGTTTCCAGAAGAGGTAATCATCTAGATCTGTTTTGTTATGTCAATTTCGCATTATATACACTAGATCTAGGGTTTGTGTAACATCCCTAAAATCACGGACAAAAAAGACCGATTTAATTTATGCTTATAAAATAATTTTCAGAGTAATCCTTTGATTTAAAAGAGTTGCGGAATTTTCTCCCAAAACAAAATATGATAAATAAAATTTATCAAAACATTCCTTAAAGAAATGTATTTTCATATATAACAAAACTCGGGTTGTCATGTTCCGATACTGACGAAAAGCATGAAAGACACATTAAAAGCCTTACAATAGTTATATACAACTACCGTCCTGTAAACAAAATATCATCACAAGTTTTCCAACTTATGCTTTCGCGCCACTACCTGTAATACAAAGAAACTGAGTGGGTCAGGCTTGGGATCCTGGTGAGCATATAGGGTTTTCAACCCACAAAAAATAATTATATTTAATTTCACCAACCAACAATAACTCGATTACCCATTCCTGTTATCCTCACTTTACGTCTCTAAAACAACACCTATCATAAGGGACCTAGTCTAAGGATTTTCATCGGGATGGACATTACTGCAAAGGGGTTTCCTGAACAATAGATGTCCTAAAGGCAACCATGAGGGGGATAGAGTACACCGGTGAACACATCGTTCACAACACTTACAAGTTATGAACCTGCCAGCGTTCCACTGAACTATCAAGAAAGACTCTGTGGTCGTCATCCATACTCCGCTAGATGACTAGATCAACAACAACATCCAGGTCTCTCATCATTTTAATTTCATCATACATCAACTATCTATCCATGATTTACCCAACATTTTTTAGATATATATATATATATATATATATATATATATATATATATATATATATATATATATATTCATACACAACTTAAAACCAGTATAATATATTCATTCAATACTCATTCCAAATAACAGATAATATATAAACACATAGCACATATTTTATAGAGAAATAATTCATATCTACGTGTTAGAAGAAAGCAACTACACACTCACTTGATAAGACGATGCCCGAACAGCACTATGACTCTTAAAATAATAATCTTCAATGAAACCGGGATATCTTCAAAAAAACCGGGCTTCTCGTGAGCAGAGTTTCGGCTCGACAACTCTATTTCTCGGGATCTTCGGGGCTTCGGGACTTGCTTCGAGTGTCGGGGTTGATACCGGGGCTTTGGGGGTATTTCTCGCCAAGTAGAAAAAAGAAAAGGGGGTGAAGAAGTGGAAATTAGCAAACAAGATCGGCAACCCTCGAGTTCTATTTACAGGGGCTAAACCCCCGATTTACGCTGGGCATAACTTCAGAGTACGTGGGGCGTACTCCTTCGTCGACATGTACGTTGGGCGTACTCCTAGTACGTCGGGCGTACTTAGTGGATTGGATC
This sequence comes from Lactuca sativa, assembly GCF_002870075.4. NCBI lineage: Eukaryota > Viridiplantae > Streptophyta > Magnoliopsida > Asterales > Asteraceae > Lactuca > Lactuca sativa. The sequence continues at coordinate 204,546,919 of NC_056629.2, read as the reverse complement.
GGATGAGTCTCAGCTTCGGACCCAAGACACTTGAGTGGTGGAGTAGCACGACGTGGCCCAACGCAGACCATGAACCATGAGTACGTTGGGCGTACTTCGCATTTCCAAACTTCTAAAATTCATATCTTTCGCATATGAGCTCTGTTTTCGATGGTCTTAATATCCACGCGTAGGTGAGACTATGCTCTACAACTTTCGTTTAGACTCCGTCGGCTAATTTTGATTTATTTTTATTATATTATTTTTAGTAGGCCGAGACAGGAAAAATCCGTTTGAAATTCATAACTTCTTCATCCGATGACAGTTTTCGTCTGTCTTTTTACCGTTGGACTATTATCGACAAGATCTTCGATTCTCGTTTAGATTGTTTCGGCTAGAAATCACTTGATCTCATATTCGAACTTTGGGCTGCATACTGCTATGTCGAAACTTCGAGAAATCATAACTTCCTCATACGAAGTCAGATTTAGACGTTCTTTTTAAGCACTCTCTCGGTTTAACGTATTCTACGACTTTCGTTTAGATTAGTAAGGCTAAATATTGCTCTATTGTAAATACACTATTTACGTCACATAGTATCGTATCGGTTCTGTCAGGAAACTTCGACAGGTCATAACTTCTTCGTTATTACTCGGATTTTGGCATTCTTTATATATATGATACCCTTGTCACGACCACTACAACTTCCTTCATAGATATTGGGCTTATCTAATATTTTATTATTATATTTTTTAATTCTTAATTCATTTAAGCCACAAAATTAATCATAAAACACGTAATACTGAAATAATACATTTCTATTATTTCACAACGGTTTACAAAGTTTAACCTAGACTATTACATCATCATTAATGCCTAGCCTAGGAACACGGGCGTTACAATTGTCTCCCCCTTAGGATGATTCCGTCCCTGGAATCACACATCAACAAACAAATGCGGATAGCGACTCATCATGTCACTCTCCGTTTCCCAGGTGAGATTTGGCCCATTCGCATGTTTCCATCGGACAAGATCTAATTCGACCATCTTGCGTCGCATCTTCGTAGTCTTATGGTCAATGATTGCCTCTGGTTCTTCAATTAACCTCTTGTTTTCATCAATTCTTAAGTCAGAAATTGGAATTATATCGGGAACTTCTCCCGTGAACTTCCTCAAATAACACACATGGAAAGTGTTATGAATTTCATTAAGTTCTACGGGTAATTTTAGCTTATAAGCTTGATTCCCAATCCTCTGAAGAACCTTAAACGGTCCAATAAATCTTGGACTTAACTTTCCCCTTTTACCAAATCTTATAAGTCCTTTCCACGGTGAGACTTTAAGCAAAACCGAATCTCCAACTTCAAATTTCATTGGTCTTCGCTTTATGTCAGCATAACTCTTTTGACGATCCTGAGCTGCTAACATTTTCTCCCTAATTATTTTCAGCTTTTCAGCGGTTTGATGGACTATCTCGGGTCCCATAATCTGCTTTTCCCCAGCCTCAAACCAACAAGACGACATACGAAACTTCTGTCAGTACAAAGCTGTTGGAATAGTGTCTAAGGCTGCAACTATATTAGGCAAGTATTTGACCCGATTGTGCATGGTCCTTTAGGGTTGCCTTCACCATAGCAACTTGATAGGATGATTTATTATGAGAGAATAGATATTATTAATATATTATGAGAATAATATAAGGAATAATAATATTGTTATTTGATTAATATAAGTCATAGATTAATTAGTATTAATTTGGTGACTTAAAGAGATTAATTAAATAAGAGGGTATAAACTGTCAATTGTTTGATAGTTGCACTTTAGGCTGTAAATCCTTAAGGGATAGAGGTTGGACGAATTCTAGGGCTTGGGATAGCCTCAAATTCGTCCAAGACATTATCTTGGAAAGGATTTGGATTGCTTTAAGGAAAGATTATCCAACTAGGGTTTAAGGGTGAAACCCTAGGAGCCTTACAAGTATAAATACACCCCTAGGGCAAAGGAAATCGGCACCTCTGCTAAAGCAAAGAAACCCTGGCCGATTTCTAATCCCTCTCCTCTCTCTCAAATCATCCTCCTTGCTAGTTGGTGTTTGTAAGCCATTAGAGGAGTGACAATTGTGACTCTAGAGCTCCAAGACAACAAGATCAAACAAGAGATTCAAAAGTAAACTTCTAGATCTGATTTTGTATTGTTCTTATACCTAATTAGTCATTAGAAGTCTTGGATTCAAAGCATGTTTAATTAGAGAAACCTAGATCCAAGCATTAGGGTTTGCATGTGCACATAGGAATGTTCATATGGCCAAAACCCATAAGTGGTATCAGAGCCTAGATTGGTTTCTATTAAATTGTTGCTTGTTTGTTTGAATCTTACTTGCAAAATTCTAAATTTGTGTTTTTGAGTCATGGACTCGGCGAGTCCCATAGTGGACTCGGCGAGTTGGCCTGACTCGGCGAGTCCAGATTGGGCACTCGACGAGTTCGAGCGTCAGGAAGGGCCAAATTCGGGATTTTTTGATATTTATCTTATGGAAACTTGCCTGTATCATATTAGATCAACCCTAATCCGATTTTTTGATATATATGACTATAATCTTGATCTAATTTAAGATATTTATCAACTAATAAAATATTTAATTTCCTTATGTGATAATTAATTAATTATTTTGATTAAATTGGTAAATTATTATGCAAGAAACCTTAAATAAATCAAATATGGATAATTATGGAATTAATTGTTAATTAAGATTATTTGTTATTTGATCCTCCATGTTTTAAATGTTTAAAACTTGTCCTCAAGTTTTGAAATTTATGTTTTGTGATTAAAAGTTTTAATTTAGACAATTTAAATTTCAAACCCTAGAATTTTACAAGTTTAAAATACAACCCTATACTAATATAATATTACAAGATTAGTATATATATATATATATATATATATATATATATATATATATATATATATATATATATATATATATATATATATATATATATGTATAACTAAAATGCTAGTCTTACCGTTAGTAGGTCTCATTCACGAAGCCGATCTATAAGGTGGGTATAAGGTTGCGGCCTATAAAATGACGCTTAATGGGTGTACACTCACACCCACCACTTGCTTGATCGGTGGAGGGTCGTTAGCCGAACGGGTAGGATAGGGCAACCTCATCCTCTCATTAAAAGTATAATAAGAAATATAAAGTAACTACATGTTTTTTTTAAATTTCCCAATCTTAGTTACTTTAGGAAAAGTGAATTGATGCAATCCCATGAAATTACACTTTGCACCTTGCTAAGAAGTTAGTGGAGCATGTGTGGTTTACCGGCACACTAATTGGTTCTAAGCGAAGGTGGCAAAGGGTGAATCATTGTTTATCATAGTTCGATGGAGCGTGTGTGGTTTACCGGCACATCGAATAGGTGATCGTTACAATGAAGGCGCCATGTGAATTTGCATGGTAATTCACACCCGCTTTGTGATCCTCGATATCCCAGTCACAAACAAGAGGGGCATATCGAGATTTAAACATGTCATTGAAATGTTTCAATGAATCTCATCTAAACCTAGGAATTCTCAAATTCATTTAGAACTTATAGTTAGGTTTTCATGGTGGAGAATTAGTGAATCGTCATTCACTTACCTTCAAATTGTTTGCATGTTAGATTACGGCATCCCTTTTCTAATATGTAAATATTGTTGTTGGATCCTAGCCCTAATTTTTCTTATTGGGTGATAATTAGGGATTCATATTCTAATCTATCTTTGTCCTTTCTATTTGTAGATGTCGAACGCAAACAACGCTGCTGCTAGTTCTTTCACATTGATGAGCCTTTGTCAAAAGGTAACTTTTGATGGGACGAACTTTAGCGAATGGATAAGATACATTCGCACTATTGCTCGCTATGAGGATAAGGAGTATGTCCTCAATGAGAAGCTCGAGAAAATAAACCCTGAAATCGCTACTCCGGCTGAAATGACCGCTTTTGAAAGTCACGAGCGAGATGCAACGAAGGTACATTGCATCATGATTGCCACTATGAACTCCGAATTCCAAAAGTCCTATGAGGACATGTACCCGTACGAGATGCACCAAGACTTATTGGAGAGATACCACCAAAACACGAGACAAGAGCGTTATGAGATTTTCACTAACATGATTTCCGCTAAGATGGGTCATGGAGAGTCTCTTAACGTGCACCTGCAAAAGATGCAAAGGTATGTCGACCGTCTTCGCAAGTTGAACGTTGACTTTGGGGAAGACTTGGCGATCGACATGGTGCTTCACTCTTTGCCTCCAAGCTACAATCAATTTAGGATGACCTACCACATGAACAAAGAGGAGGTCACCCTAAGCAAACTCCAAGGTCTCTTGAGGGTCGCTGAGAGCAACTTCAAGGACAAGTCTGTTGCACCAACTCCCAATCCACCCGTTGCTCCTGTTTTGGCTATTGGACAAGGAAGAGAAACTATCGCAAGGTTAAAGCCCAAGATGGTGCCTCTTCTAGTGGGACCAAAGTTGATCCTGCTAAGCCCTGCCCTAACCCAAAGGAGGCAGAGTGCCACCACTGCCACAAGAAAGGACATTGGAAGAGAAGCTGCCCAGAGTACCTGCAAGCCATCAAGGAAGGAAAGATCAAGCCGTCTTTCACAGGTATATACACAATTAAATCTAACGATTCATCTCATACTATTTCTTGGGTTCTTGATACCGGTTGTGGTTACCATATTTGTTCTAATGTGCAGGGACTAAGAAGAAATAGGGATGTGGAGCGTGGAAGGATTAATCTAATCATGGGGAACAAAAGATTGTCGCCTGCGACCAAGATTGGAGTGTATTCTTTAGTGCTTAGGAATGGTTTAAGTTTAGATTTGAACAATTGTTCCTATTCGCCGGAAATGGCTAGAAACATCATTTCATTTCATGGTTTGTTTAGACAAGGTTTTAGATTTCCTTTTAATAATGAGAATGGTTCTATTTTGGCTTATCTAAATGGTGTCTTTTATTTTGAAGCAATACCGTGCAATGGTATTTATGAAACTGTTATGATTGTTGATAACTTAGGAAATGATGTTTTGAACATAGATTCTTCCAATAGTATGGATAAAGCATCCTTGTGGCATTGTCGTCTTGGACATGTCAACAAGAAACGCATAGCCCAACTCCAAAAGGATGGAGTATTGGAGTCATTCGACCTTAGGGAAGATGACACATGCGAGTCTTGTTTGCTTGGAAAGATGACTAAGTCACCCTTCGCTGGTTCTTGCGAAAGGGGTGAGGGTCTATTGGACCTAATACATACCGATGTATGTGGACCGTTTAGATCAACCACGAAGGATGGGAACCGCTTCTACGTGACTTTTACCGATGACTATGGTAGATATGGGTATATCTATTTAATAAAGCAAAAGTCAGAAACTTTTGAAAAGTTCAAAGAGTTCAAGAATTAAGTGGAGAATCAATTGGGAGAGGAAAATCAAGATGCTTCGATCCGATCAAGGAGGAGAGTACCTAAGTCTTGAATTCCATGATTATCTCAAGGAGTGTGGAATAGTTTCACAATTGACGCCTCCTAGGACACCGCAGTTGAATGGTGTGGCAGAAAGGCCTAATCGAACCTTATTAGATATGGTTCTCTCTATGATGATTCGTGCTTCACTATCAATCTCTTATTGGGGGTATGCCTTAGAGACTGCCGCCCATATCCTTAACCGAGTCCCTACTAAGAAGGTTGCCAAAACACCTCACGGGATGTGGACAGGGAAAGCTCCCTCGTTAGCACATATCAAGGTTTGGGGTTGCGAGGCTTTCGTAAGACGAGATACTCACGAAAAGCTCGAACCTTGAAGTGAGCGATGTATTTTCATCGGCTACCCGCATAAATCCTTTGGATATCTCTTCTATAGACCGAAGGACAATGTTGTCTTTGTTGCGAGGAGAGGAGTTTTCCGAGAGAGAGAAATCATAGGCCAAGGAGACAGTGGGAGGCAAATCGAGATTGGAGAGATTCAAGAGTCGATAGATCAAAGGACCTCTACCGCTGGCACTCAACCCGAGGAGGAAACTCCGGTTGAACCGATTGACGAGTCCTTACCTCTTAGACGTTCCAAAAGAGTTAGAGTTCAACCCCAGTTTTATGGTTTTCATATTACTACCGAAGGGGACACGTATATTAGTGATGGTACATTAATAAACCTTGATGAACCTAATAGCTATAAGGAAGCCATGGCAGGCCCGGAGTCTGCAAAATGGAAAGAGGCAGTGGATAGCGAGATCCAATCCATGTATGATAACCAAGTTTGGAATTTGGTTGATAATGTGCCCGGACGTAAGACCGTTGGGTGCAAATGGATCTTCAAGAAGAACACCGACGTGGATGGAAAAGTACACCCGTATAAGGCGCGATTGGTCGCGAAGGGCTTTACTCAAACTCCCGGAGTTGACTATGATGAGACCTTCTCACCAGTTGCGAAGATAAAATCTATTAGAGTGATGCTAGCGATTGCCGCATTTCATGATTATGAGATTTGGCAAATGGATGTCAAGACCGCTTTCCTTAACGGAAAGTTGGCTGAGGATGTTTACATGACTCAGCCAGAAAGGTTTGTGGATCCGAAGCATCCGAATAGAGTGTGTAAGCTTGAGAAGTCCATTTATGGACTTAAGCAAGCGTCTCGCAGATGGAATCTTTGCTTCGATGAGAAAGTCAAAGAGTTTGGATTTGTACGAAGCGAAGATGAATCGTGTGTATATGTCAAAGCCAGTGGGAGTATAGTAAGCTTCCTCGTTCTATATGTCGATGACATATTACTCATAGGAAACGACATCGCGACTCTGCAGGAGGTTAAGTCTTGGCTCGGGAAGTGCTTCGCTATGAAGGACCTCGGAGAGGCTTCCTATATTTTGGGAATAAGGATAGTAAGAGAGAGAATTAAGAGACTAATAGGACTTAGCCAGAACACTTATTTAGAGAAGGTACTAAAACGTTTTAGTATGGAAAACTCGAAGAAGGGAGAATTACCGATACAAAGAAATGCCAAGTTGAGTAAGACTCAAAGTCCGAGTACCGAAGCTGAAATAGCAGAAATAGGCTGAGTACCATACGCTTCCGCAGTTGGCTCAATCATGTACGCTATGACTTGTACTCGCCCTGATGTAGCCTTTGCTTTGAGCATGGTTAGCAGATATCAAGGGAACCCTGGCAGAGCCCATTGGATTGCGGTTAAGAATATCCTTAAGTACCTTCAGAGGACGAAGGAATGGGTCTTAGTCCTCGGAGGGAGTGATGACTTGAGGGTGCGAGGGTATAGTGATGCCAGCTTTTAGACCGACAGGGACAACTACTGTTCGCAGTCGGGCTGGGTCTTTACCCTAAATGGAGGAGCAGTAACTTGGAAAAGTTCCAAACAAGAAACCGTAGCTGATTCAACGTGCGAATCAGAGTACATTGCTTGGAGTTGTACCTGCCATAAAGGAGCCCATGGAGATTTTCTGTGATAATGAAGGAGTGGTTGCCTTGACCAAGGAACCAAGGGATCATGGTAGATCTCGACACATCGACAGAAAATATCACTTTATTAGACATCGTGTAAAAGAAGGACAATCGTAGTGAAGAGGATATCATCAAAAGATAACCTAGCAGATCCGCTTACGAAGGGACTGAGTAGGGTTAAGTACTTGCAACATGCTAGGAGTATTGGGCTGAAGGATGATATTAGCATAGATTAGATAATATTAGAAACGTGTAATAGATAAATGTAATTAACATTTGATGATTAAATAAAGGAGTTTTATTTATGAGTAATGTTACTATCATATAGTCTTAAAACCTAGATATATGGTTTGTTATTTGTTAATTGGTTGTACATTGATAATGCGAAAACGCATCAGTAACTCGGTGTTATAAAACGCATTGTTGTGTATAGTTGATTAATGAATAAGTAAATGCATATTAGTCGAAGTTTATCTGTTACTTTTATCCCAAGAGGGTAAAAGCGATATCTCGGCCGCTCGATGCTTTGATTTGACTTATGTGTCGGGCCCGGTCAGAACTGAATTGATGTGTTCGATTAATTTCTATGTCAAATAAATCAGAGATCGAGAAACCTAAATGCTTGACTAATCATTCCATAGAATTGTCAGCATGATATCTAACAGAGGACTGTACGATCCCTTATCTAAAGAACAAGATTGATTAGATCAGAGTTTGACAGCGTCGTTGAGAGCTACGATTGCGAATCAGATTGTACTTGTGCATATAGTTATTAGACTTATCCAAGTGGGAGACTGTTGGAATAGTGTCTAAGGCTGCAACTATATTAGGCAAGTATTTGACCCGATTGTGCATGGTCTTTTTGGGTTGCCTTCACCATAGTAACTTGATAGGATGATTTATTATGAGAGAATAGATATTATTAATATATTATGAGAATAATATAAGGAATAATAATATTGTTATTTGATTAATATAATTCATAGATTAATTAGTATTAATTTGGTGACTTAAAGAGATTAATTAAATAAGAGGGTATAAACTGTCAGTTGTTTGATAGTTGCACTTTGGGCTGTAAATCCTTAAGGGATAGAGGTTGGACGAATTCTAGGGCTTGGGATAGCCTCAAATTCGTCCAAGGCATTATCTTGGAAAGGATTTGGATTGCTTTAAGGAAAGATTATCCAACTAGGGTTTAAGGGTGAAACCCTAGGAGCCTTACAAGTATAAATAGACCCCTAGGGCAAGGGAAATCGGCACCTCTGCTAAAGCAAAGAACCCCTAGCCGATTTCTAATCCCTCTCCTCTCTCTCAAATCATCCTCCTTGCTAGTTGGTGTTTGTAAGCCATTAGAGGAGTGACAATTGTGACTCTAGAGCTCCAAGAAAACAAGATCAAACAAGAGATTCAAAGGTAAACTTCTAGATCTGATTTTGTATTGTTCTTATACCTAATTAGTCATTAGAAGTCTTAGATTCAAAGCATGTTTAATTAGAGAAACCTAGATCGAAGCATTAGGGTTTGCATGTGCACATAGGAATGTTCATATGGCCAAAACCCATCAAAAGCTTGATAAGGTGCCATCTTTATGCTCGAGTGGAAACTATTATTGTAGGAAAATTATACCAAAGGTAAATGTTCATCCAAGTTACCTTGGAATTCCAGGGTACATGGTCTCTGCATATCTTCAAGTGTTTGTATCGTTCGTCCGCTCTGACCATTAGTTTGTGGATGGTAATTTATACTCAAACACAACTTGGTACCCAATTCTTCTTGTAGACTTCTCCAAAATCGCGAGGTGAAACGGCTATCACGATCCGACACAATCGTTAACGGAACTCCGTGAAGCCTCACAATTTCTTTCACGTAAGAATTCGCAAGCTTATCCATAGACCATTTCTCATTGGCTGCTATGAAGTGCGCACTCTTAGTGAAGCGATCAACGACCAACCAACTCATGTCGTGACCGTGCTTTATTCTGGGAAGTTTAGTGACAAAATCCATAGTAATGTCTTCCATTTACCCATAGGCACAGGTAAAGGTTCTAAACTCCCGTATGGTTTTTGATGTTGTGCCTTGACCCACGCACATGTCACACACTCCGCCACGTACTTTGCAATATCAAGATTCATCGTTGGCCACCAGTAATAGGGTTTTAGGTCCCTATACATTTTAGTGCTTCCAACATTAATTGAGTACATGGTTCTGTGAGCTTTTTCCATTAGAATATTTCTTATTCCTCCTGACTTAGGTACCCAAATACGATCTTGGAATACCTTCAGATCATGACCGTTTATACCAAACACCAACGTTTTTCCCAAACGTTCCTCCTTCCAGTCATTCTTTTCAAAAGCTTCCTCTTGAGCTTTCTTTATACTTTCCACAATGGTCGAGACAACTTCTATTCTCAACGCTCTTGGCCTTTTTCTTTCAAGATTGACTTTCAGACTAACAACATCAGCGACAACATTTGCTTTACCGGGATGGTAAAGTATCTCACAGTCGTAGTCCTTAAGTAGTTCTAGCCAGCGTCGCTGCCTCATATTCAATTATTTCTAACTAAAGAGATATTGGAGACTCTTATGATCAGTGAAAAGTTTGCACTTCGTGCCATAGATGTAATGCCTCCATATCTTCAGAGCGAAAACTACCGCTGTTAGTTCCAAACCATGAGTGGGGTAGTTCTTTTCATCCCCTTTCAGCTGTCGAGATGCATATGTTATCACCCTTTCTCTTTGGGTCAAAACACAACCCAAGCCAACCCCAGACGCATCGCTATAGACAACAAAGTCCCCAACTCCTTCGGGTAGAGAAAGAATCGGTGCCTCGAATAGCTTCTTCTTTAGCAACTCTAATGCTTCTTTGTGCTTATCACTCCAAGTATAAGTGGCTCCTTTGTGGGTCAAAGTTGTCAATGGAGTAGCGATTGAAGAAAAGCCTTGGATAAACCTTCGGTAATATTCGGATAATCCCAAAAAGTTTCGGATCTTCGTGGGACTTTTCAGTTGCTCCCACTTCATCACAGCTTCAATCTTTGCTGGATCAACCATTATCCCTTCTTGGTTGACCAGGTGACCCATGAATTGGACTTCTCGAATCCAAAAATCACATTTGGAGAACTTTGCATACAAGTTCTCCTTCCTCAAGACTTCCAACACTTCTTGCAAGTGTCTGCCATGCTCCTCTTGCCTTTTCGAGTAAATCAGAATGTCATCTATGAACATTATCACAGATTTATCATGGAACGGCTTACAATTCTGTTCATTAAATACATTAATGTTGTTGGAGCATTGGTTAGTCCAAATGACATAACCAAAAACTCGTAGTGTCCATATCGTGTTTTGGATGCAGTCTTCTCGATATCCTGCTCCCTCACTTTCAGTTGATGATATCCTGACCTTAGGTCGATCTTTGAAAAATAACTTGAACCTTGTAGTTGATCGAATAGCTCATCAATCATTGGCAATGGATATCTATTCTTTATCGTTGCCTTATTCAGATCTATGTAATCAATGCATATTCTCATACTCCCATCCTTTTTCTTTACGAATAACATCGGAGCTCCCCAGGGTGATGAACTAAGTCTAATGAAACCTTTGTCCAATAACTCCTGAAGTTGCATCATCAGCTCCTTCATCTCCGTTGGTGCTAATTGGTAAGGTGTTTTTGCTACTGGCGTCGTCCCTGGTAACAAATCTATTTTGAACTCTACTTGTCTATCAGGCGGTAATCCGGGAAGATCTTCGGGAAATACTTCCGGATAATCACACCCGACAGAAATGCTTTGCATCTCCTTTTTCTCCTTCTTAGCATCAATCACGAATGCTAGATACGATGTACATCCTTTGACCAAAAGCTTTCTGGCTTTCATTAGAGAAATAATCCCATAATTTACTATGCGTTTGTCCCCATACACCATAAACGACTCTTTCCCTGGCGGGTTTACTTTTACAATCTTCTTCTTTCACAATATTTCGGCATCATTGGCGCTAAGACAATCCATTTCCAGCACGATTTCGAAACCATTTAACTCAATAGGCAATAATTCCTCGTGGAACTTATTCTCATTCAAATCAATTAAGATGTTTTTCATACGATGGGTAACAGGTACACAATTATCACTAGCAACTTCGACTAATAAAGCATTATCTAGTCTATCGACATGAAAAGCTAGTTTTCTACCAAATTCATGAGAAATAAAGGAGTAGTTGGCTCCAAGATCAAATAAAATTTCGGCAGACAATTCGTTTACGAGAAAGGTACCTGAAGCGACATCAGCTTCATCTTTAGTAGCTTCCAATGTCATCTGGAAGGCTCTCGCCTTCAGCTTTGGTGGGATATTGGGTTTTGCTGCCTCCTTTTTCGGACAATCCCTCGAGATGTGCCCCTCCTCACCACACCCATAGCAAACTTTCTTGGTAAGGGTGCATTCGTTGGCATAGTGCCCTGGCTTTCCACATTTGAAGCATGTGGCTTCCCTACCACATTTCCCATGATGTTTCTTCTTGCACTTGTCGCACCATTTTGCTTCGCCTCCTCCACCTCCTCTCGAACTAGACTTTGAGAATTTACCCTTTTTGTTGGACCCCGAGGGTCTGCCGAACTTCCTCTTCTCACCAACCTCTGACCTCTCCAGACCCTTCTCCCTGATCTAGGTCTCAACATTTCTAACAGCCCAGATGGCGGCTTTCAATGTGATTGCTTGCTTAACCATTGGACCATAGTCCATAGGTAGTCCGAGGGAAAACTTGTTGACCTTAGAGAGTATAGTTGGAACTCAATATGGGATAAGCTTCATCTTTTCTGTGAAACTAACAGCGTATTCATTTGCACTCATTTTTTCCTTCTTCAAATTTTGAAACTCATTATTGATTTCCAGAACGTCCTGCTCAGAGTAGTATTGCAATTTGAGTTGCACCACAAAGTCTTCCCAAGACATCTTGCTCGCTTCTCTCTTGGGCATTGAGTTAGCTAAAAGCTTCCACCAACTCAACACTCCATATTTTAACAGAGGGATTGCAAGAGCGGTCTTCTGTTTGTTGTTGCATTCGCAACTTTTGAACATTGTCTCCATTTCGGAGATCCAGTTTATAACTTCTACTAGCGTCGGGCTACTGGATAGACATGGTGGCTTGGATGCCATGAAATCCTTGTACTTGCACCTACGCCCATCATTTCCTCCATCCTGTTTGATTTGCCTAACAATCGGTGGGTTGGCTTGACCAACAGTCCCACTGAAGTTTCCTCCTTCCGAATGCCCTTCATTCAATTTGGGCTGTTCAATCGGCATTGAAGGTTCTTCACGATTCGGCTGAAGCAGACGTCTAGTTTCTTCTATTTGACGATCCAACATCATTTGGATCATCGCTTGTACCCCAGCCATTGTCATTGGCTCAGGTGCTGCTGCTACAATAGGTACTAGCTCAATCACTGGTGGTTGATTCCTGTTTTCATCTGCGTTTCCAACGCCACTTCTGGTTCTTACCGTTTTTGATCTATACACCGAATAAGGTGAAATTAGATCCTCATCCATGATAAATAAATAAATCGTCTTTATCACTCCGAAATGTTTACATGCTAGTCCTAATACCGTAATCATACGCTTAGAATCCTAAACACATAAGGTCTCCAGATCCTATTGGCAATAAACCGTAGATCTGAACAAATAATATCATATACGACATGCATATAACATTTAGCACATAAAAGCACTTTAGGCATCTTTACTAAAATAGACTAGTGCTCGTGTCTAAAATATAACAGACACTTATCTCACTATCTTCACTTAGCATTCTAAGTTTAAGTCTAGAAATCCTACAAATTCCTAGTTCACTTAAACAAATGCTCTGATACCAACTGTAATATCCCCATAATCACGACCAGAAAAGACCGATTTAATTTATGATTTTAAAATAATTTTCAGAGTAATCCTTTGATTTAAAAGAGTTGTAGAATTTGTTCCCAAAACAAAATATGATAAATAAAATTTATCAAAGCATTCCTTAAAGAAATGTATTTTCATATATAATAAAACTCGGGATGTCATGTTTTGATACAGACCAAGAGCATAAACGGCACATTATAAGCCTTATAACAGTTATATACAACTACTGTCCTATAAACAAAATATCTTCACAAGTTGTCCAACTTATGCTCTCGCGCCACTACCTGTAATACAAAGAAACTGAGTGGGTCAGGCTTGGGATCCTGGTGAGCATATAGGGTTTTCAACCCACAAAAAATAATTATATTTAATTTCACCAACCAACAATAACTCGATTACCCATTCCTGTTATCCTCACTTTACTTCTCTAAAACAACACCTATCATAAGGGACCTAGTCTAAGGATTTTCATCGGGATGGACATTACTGCAAAGGGGTTTCCTGAACAATAGATGTCCTAAAGGCAACCATGAGGGGGATAGAGTACACCGGTGAACACATCGTTCACAACACTTACAAGTTATGAACCTGCTAGCGTTCCACTGGACTGTCTTGAAAGAGTTTGTGGTCGTCATCCATACTCCGCTAGATGACTACATCAACAACAACATCGAGGCCTCTCATCATTTTTATTTCATCACACATCAACTATCTACCCATGCTTTACCCAAAATTTTGTAGATGAAAATATATAAATATATACATTCATACACAACTTAAAACCAGTATAATATATTCATTCAATACTCATTCCAAATAACAGATAGTATATAAACACATAACACGTATTTTATAGAGAAATAATTCATATTTATGTGTTAGAAGAAAGCAACTACACACTCAGTTGATAAAACGATGCCCAGACAGCACAACGGCTCTTAAAATAATAATCTTCGATGAAACCGGGATATCTTCCAAAAACCGGGCTTCTCGCGGGCAGAGTTTCGGCTCGACAACTCTATTTATAGGGATCTCCGGGGCTTCGGGACTTGCTTCGAGTGTCGGGGTTGATACCGGGGCTTCGGGGGTATTTCTCGCAAAGTAGAAAAAAGAAAAGGGGGGTGAAGAAGTGGAAATTAGCAAAAAAGATCAACAACCCTCGAGTTCTATTTATAGGGGCTGAACCCCCGATTTACGTTGGGCGTAACTTCAGAGTACGCAGGGAGTACTCCTTCGTCGACATGTACGTTGGGCGTACGCCTAGTGCGTCGGGCATACTGAGTGGATTGGATCGGATGCATCATGTCTTCGGACCCAAGACACTTGAGTGGTGGAGTAGGGCGACGTGGCCCAACCCAGACCATGAACCATGAGTACGTTGGGCGTACTCCGAATTTCCAAACTTCTAAAATTCATATCTTTTGCATACGAGCTCCGTTTTTTATGTTCTTTATATCCACGCGTAGGTGAGACTATGCTCTACAACTTTCATTTAGACTTAATCGGCTAATTTTGACTTTATTTTTATTATATTATTTTTAGTAGTTCGGGACATGAAAACTCCGTTAGAAATTAATAACTTCTTCATCCGACGTCCATTTTCGTCTGTCTTTTTACCATTGGAGTACTATCGACAAGATCTTGGATTCTCGTTTAGATGGTTTCAGCTAGAAATCACTTGATCTCATATTCGAACTTTGGGTTGCATACTGCTAAGTCGACACTTCGAAAAATCATAACTTCCTCATACGAAGTCTGATTTAGACGTTCTTTTTATGCACCCTCTCGGTTTAACGTATTCTACGACTTTTGTTTAGATTACTAAGGCTAAATATTGCTTTATCGTAAATTCACTATTTACGTCACACAGTGTCGTATAGGTTCGGTCGCGAAACTTCGACGGGTCATAACTTATTCGTTATAACTCAGATTTCGGCATTGTTTATATATCTGGAACCCTTGTCACGACCACCACAACTTCCTTCATAGATATTGGGCTTATCTAATATTTGATTATTATATTTTTTTATTCTTAATTCATTTAAGCCAAAAAATTAACCATAAAACACCTAATACTCAAATAATACATTTCTATTATTTCACAACGGTTTAAAAAGGTTAACCTAGACTATTACATCATCATTAATGTCTAGTCTAGGAACACGGGCCTTATAGTTTGAAAGTATTGGATCAATTGCATGTACAATAGAGATGCCTAGATCCAAGGATTAGGGTTTGCATGAGCACATAAGATGTTATTTTGTGTTAAACCCATCAGTATGTGCTTCTACAGTCTACCACTACAATGATAGATTATCCATCGCTAAAGCCTGTAACATGCAGAGCCAGATGTAAGAATGAGCCAAGTAGTGCTGCCAGAGATAGAGACAAGACTTATGGTGGTTTTTCTGTTTTGTGTGGGTAAGTGCTAGGGATAAGATTGTTAGATAGGATGGTGTGATTATCTATTTTATTTAGCATCTCATATTACTGTGTGGGCTCTTTAGTGTCTACAATTTTGAGGAATTATGGCCGACTACACTTGTTACCCAGGTGGTATTTTTCCAAACAACAAAAACACAATCTGACGACCCTTCTTTTTTGCATTGCATCATGTGAGAGACATGTAAATGGGAGGGTTGGGTTGGGTTTAGATGGGGTTGGTAGAATGCCAGTGGTGGTGAGCAGTGTCGTCATTGAATTAGGGGTTATGGTGGTGATGGTCAGGGCGTTGATAACTGTGGTAGGTCATCCAACAGTTTGGTGTGGTGAAGCGAGGTTGGAAGCGGGTGTCATTATTTTTGTCTTCAATGAGTTTGGCTAGCCTAATTGCTTCAGTGATGGTAGTGGGCCTGATGATTGCTAGATCTTGGGCAATGTCCAAAAGGAGACATGAAAGAAAACAATTCAATAGTTCATCATTTGGTAGTTTGACGATACAATTGCTAAGGTGTTTAAACTCAAATTGATAAGATGTGACTGTGGTGGTTTGGCATAGTTTGAATAGGGTGGCTTGATGGTTATCATAGAACAAGGGACCGAATAGGGTTTCCAAGGGCTCGGTGAATGTGTTCTATGTAGTAAATAGGATGTTACTAAACAAGGACTTGTACTAACTCAATGTTTCGCCGGAGAGGTGGAATTATACAATAGTTAATCGTTCTAGTGGTTGAACTTGGTAACTGGTGAAGCATTGATCCGCATGGAATAACCAATCTAGTGGGTTTGAACCATCAAATGTGTTAAGGTTGAGCTTAGGGGGTCGGAGTTGAAAATCGGTTTTGGGAGTTTTGAATTCTAGTTTTGTAAAGTAATTTGAAGCGGATGGTGTTGCAGAAAGTTTTATGAGGGTGGTTAAAGGGTGTTAGTTTGTTCATATTGAACCATCAATTGCTTCATAATAATTTCAAGTTGAGATTGGGTGGTCGATCGATTGGTCGCGGTGGCGTGGACAGGCTGTGAGATGTTCTCCACTATTGCTTCCATAAAAGCCTCAATGATGTTTGGTTTTTCGGCTGAGAAGAATGCAACTGATGATTCCGGTTTTAGTGGCACACTTAAAGGTGAATAAAATGAAACCACCAATTTTTAAAACCTATTTGAGATGGTTAGTCTCCATAGAAATTAGATTGAGAAAACAGAGAAAAGCTGGAGCAATATTCGATGATCTATTCCCAAAGTAAAGTACAAATTAAATACTAGTAGTGGTCTCTATGATCTCCAAACTTCTAGGAACTACAACTATCATGCTAGACTTATTCAATGAGATGAAGAAAAAAATGCAACTAAAAGAAACATTCAAATAACATGCAAAAACTAATGCTTATTGACTTAGTCTTCCAATGTCTTATAGTCCTTACACTAGTTTGGTTTACGACTGCTCCTTTTAACCCGATTGTGGACTGGACTCATATCACTCTCCACAGCGAAGAAGATAAAGAATGAAGAAAAAGAAGAAGATCATTGGTCGTTGTCATTTTTGATCCACACCACAATCGAAGCACAACCCCGATGATTCACGAACTACCAGGCTGGTTTTCACTATGACACTATCGTGGTTGTTGCCATTTGGACTACCATGATGCTTCGTGACGAGTACTCCAAATGACCTAAGAGGAGAGTTGTTTTGAATTGGGGTTGATTCCATATAGGTGACACAACTGAACAATTTTCTTTGTTATGATGCTTCCTCGCTTTTGTTTTCTTATCTTGGGCTTCCGATAAGTTCCAACATGAAGCTTTCATGGGATTGGACACTGAATCGCCGATAAACAAATGATTCAAAGTTCAACTCAATGTTTGGAAATCTAAATCACTTTCTTTCGGTGCTAGACCCATACTTGTAAATTAGATCCTTGGGAGTCTTCTTTTGTATTACTTTTCTATTTTTAAATCCCCTAAGAAAGTTCTAGAAACTCTTAAAAGCATCCAGAGAAGGTTTTTGTGGGGCTGGATCCTTGATAAAAAAAAGATTAATCAGTACTTTTGGAACAAGGTCATCACTCCAAAAGATTTTGGTGGGCTTAGTAGGTGGTCTTCGTAATTTCAATATTAGTTTTCTTAATAAATGATGGGGGCTTATAAAGGATGAAGATTCTATGTGATCAAAATATATCTTGGCCATTTACAAGTACGACGGGTCACGACTTTACCTCGATGGCAATGCTTTCTATTCCCAACACTAGGCATTACACTACCAAGATTGAGATGATCTCATAGACTTTGGAATTGATATTCCCGATCTCTTTAAGAGGAAAATGGGTAAATATGGAAAATTTTACTTGTGGAAGAACCTTTAGATATGTGAACTTACCCATAAAACTCGATTTCCATACCTCAATATGCTAAATGAATAAAAGTGTCTTCTTTCTGATCACAATAATTTCCTACGTGGTGCTTCATTATCGTGGTCTTGGAATTGGAAAATAATGTAACACCTATTTCTCGATTCTTGGTATGTAATTCTTTTTAAATGTTAAAAAGAATAATAATAATAATAATAATAATAATAATAATATATTTTGAAATATATAAGTTCAGGGGGTTTTGTGCAAATCCTAGAAATTAGTTTTGTTAAGGAAATTGTTGTTGTAGTTGAGTATGTTAGCATGCCAAATCTCAGGGACTAATGTTGCCAAATCCGAAAACATTACTCTTGTGTTTGTCTTCTATGATCACAACCACCGTGGTGACTTTTCTCCATTTAGTTCCTGCAACTCGAGGTTTCCATGAAAGTGAAAATGATCCTGACCTTTATTAAAGCTTATCCTTGTTCGTTAAAAGTCTCCCCTCTCATCCCTTAAGCCTGAAACCGACGAAAACAAGATAGAGGAGGTATCAATCTCAGGTATTCATAAAAATAAAAGGAGTTTGAGTTTGTTTCTTCTACTTTCCGGTCACCCCAAGGTATTTATTAGCTTGCCTTCGACCCTAGCATATTTTTCTTGCCTTCCCCACCACTATGAAGGTCGAAGTTGCCTCTACTGACCAACAAATCGTCGGAAAACGCATTTTTGTAGGATTTACTATTTGAAATTGCTTCAGTTAGTTCTTGGACCTTAGACTTCTTGATTAAGTTATCTCTTTTTTCCTTTATCATATAATATCATGTATTCAAAACTAGAAAAAAGAATATCACCTTAGAACGCTGAAATATCCTTTTGAACTTGTATTTTGGGATTTTTGTTAATGTATGATTTCGGTTCTCTTTTTTGTGGTTATGGATAGGACCTAGAAAATTTTGAAGTTTGCTAGGACTAATACTTTTCATCCTTAGCTCATTTGGTCTTCTATTGATGCCTAGACCCAAGAAGCGACATCCTTTCACTAGTTTTTACCCGTAAACCAAACAAATTCATTTCGTGTGTACCTTGCCCTTTGAAATTAGAATTTTATTCAGTAGTTTACTGTTACATATATCATATAATGTATCCTACAAGTTTGGTTGGATACGGGTGTTAAAAACAAAGAATAATTTGAGTTTAAGGATATGCATGTACTTAGTGTGTGTAAACCCAAGAATGTGTTAAATTATTCATTCCCTAAAGCATGTATAAAAAGATGTATAAAAATGTGTAGTTTAATGCTTATATAGTCATATAAGATAAGGTGTGTGTACGACATGATAATACAAGAAGGTTCCCGAAGTAAAAGTATAAGTAAAGTATAATATATGTATTATCTGGTCATGATCTAAGTAGAGTTTTGGCATGAGATGTAGGTGTTCATAGAGGGAGTTCGTCTTAGCCACTTCAGTGGTCCTGTTATGTATTTGTTATTTCAGGTAAGTTTTTCTCACTGTATTACTAATGACATAGTTTCTATGACATGTTTATATGCTTAGCTAAAGCGGTCCGCATAGGCTGTAAGCTAGTGGGATTATAGTCACGTTCCTGGTATTGTATGTTGATGACATACTACTCCTAGGAAACTGTTGGGTTTAGAGCATACTAACACTCCTATGGTGTACATGCAACCCTAGAAACCTTGGATCTATGTTTTCTTTAAAATACATGCAAATTTGATTTCCAAGGTTCACAACCTAACTAGCATGTTATGGGGTACTTGTAATACAAAACTTTAAGTAGAATAACATACCTTTCTTTTGTGGTTGATTGCTTGGAGTTTTGAGCCTAGCACCAATAGTGTGGATGCCTCAAGTGGTGTCACAAATCACCAAAACAAGTTGGAAGCTCTTGAGAGAATAAGAACGCTTATAGAAATCGGCTCAGTCTTATGCTCACACACACTAGTGCCAATTCTAGAACTAATGACTCTTTTATATAGTATGGAGTATTAGGGTTAAATCCTAATACCCATGACTCTTCATTTACCTAGGATCCATGGGTTAAAATCTCCATGGACTCCATATACTCTTAGCCCATCCTAAATAAATCTTAGCCCAATCCATATATATATATATATATATATATATATATATATATATATATATATATATATATATATATATATATATATATATATATATATATAAGAGTCCATATTTAATTAGCTCCATTTTGATCACTAAATTAATTCTTGATCAATACTAATTAAATAATTATGATATCATATTAATATATTATAACTAATAATATATTAATATATCATAAACATCTTATTCTCAAAAGTATATCCATACAAGTTGTTAGGTGAAGTGCAACCCAAATGGACCATGCCGGGTCGGGTCAAGTTGCTACCAAATATAGTTACGGACTTAGACACCTTATCAAACAGAAACGACATTCCAACCTTGCAAGAGGTCAAATATTGGCTTGGAAAGTGTTTCGCTATGAAGAATCTAAGAGAGACTGCTTATATTCTAGGAATAAGGATTTTGAGAAACATGAGTAAAAAGACTAATTGGACTTAGTCAAAGTACATATTTGGATAAAGAGTTGAAGCGTTTTAGCATGGAAAATTCCAAGAAAGGAGAGTTGCCTATCTAGAGTAATACCAAACTGAGTAAGACTCATAGTCCAAGTACTGATACAAAGATAGTAGAAATGAGTCAAGTTCCATATGCTTCCATTATTGGATCGATCATGTATGCTACGACATGTACTCGACCTGATGTGGATTTTCCTTGAACATGGTTAGTCGATATCTGGGAAATCCAGGTATAACTCATTGGATAGCGGTCAAAAACGTTCTTAAGTATCTGTGAAGAAGTAAGGATTGGGTCCTTATGCTTGGTGGCTGTGATGACTTAAGAGTTATTGGGTATAGTGACGCCAGCTTTCAGACAGACAGAGACGACTTCTCTTCTGAATTTAGCTCAGTGCTTACCCTTAATGGAGGACTTGTAGCTTCGAAAAGTTCCAAACAGGAAATGGTGGTTGATTCTACTCTGAATCAGAGTATATTGCAGCAAGCAAAGCATCAAAAGAGGCTATACGGTTGAAGAACTTCATCGGAGACCTTGGAGTTGTGTCAGCCATAAAGGAGCCAATGGAGATTTTATGCGATAATGAAGGAGCGGTTGCCTTGACAAAGGAACCAAGAGATCACGGCAGATCTAGATATATCGACATAAAATATCACTTTATAAGACATAGAATACAAGAAGGACACCTTGTCGTGAAGAGTGTATCATTTGAAGAGAATCCTACAGATCCCCTCACAAAGGGTCCGAGTGGGGTTAAGCACGTTCAGCATGCAAGGAGCACTTGTCTGAAAGATGTTATTGGTTTTAGTGGTTAGATAGGTATTTAGAAACTCATAAAAATGTAAATGTAATTGACATTTGATGATTAAATAATAGAGAATAATTTATGACTATTGTTCACCGTCTTTTGTCAATTGTTTATTATTGTGTTTTATTTTGCATGTTTTACTTCCCGAATAATTAGATTATTCAAATATCCACAGTCAATCATACTTTGGAAGTAAGTAATGAATTAAGGATGTCATGAATTGGGTTGTAGATTGTCTAAGGGTTTAGACATAGCAATGGTTTCCTGCAACATTCATGAGTAATTTTGAAATGGGGATTTAAGAAATGGATTAACCCACACTCAGAGAATTACTTCATGGAATTTATCACGAGAAATTCTAAGACGAGTAAATATTGCAAGCATATAAGTAAAAGTTTATCTGTTCCTTTTTCCCTAACAGGAAATGTAACATACAAGTTTCGAAATCGTGTTCTAAGTAAATAATATTATGAAATATTATGTGAATTTGAATGTTGAGTTCTAACAGATAGTTTTTACTAGAATTGAAGTAAAACTATGTTTAGAATCATTCAGAAAGTATTGGAAGTCTTATGAGATTCCAATCAAATGTCAAATAGTGAAATTTAACGAAAATATAAAATTTGGAATAAGTAAAATTTTATTATTGAAAGTTGTACATAATCTCGTTAGAAACATTTAGGTGAAAACCTCATTGAAATCCGAGTTATAACGAAGAAGTTATGACCAATCAAAGATTCGCGACAAAACCGGCACGACGCCGAATGACGTAAAAAGTGAGTTTTTGATAAACTATTTTTTAGCCTTAGTAATCTAAATGAAAGTTGTAGTATTCGTTAAACCGATAAGTTCGATAAAAAGAACGTCAAAATCTGACTTCGTATGAGGAAGTTATGATTTTTCGAAATTTCAGCTTAGCGGTAGACAGCTAAAAACTCGAATTTTAGATTGAGTGATTTTTAGCCAACACAACCTAAACGAGAATTGAAGATCTTGTCATTAGCAGTACAACGGTAAAAAGTCGGATGAAAACGGATATCGGATGAAGAAGTTATGAATTTTTAACGAATTTTCCTGTCCTGGTCTGTTAAAAATAATAATATAAAAATTAAATGCAAAATTAGCCGACAAAGTCTAAATGAAAGTTGCAGAGCATAATTTTACCTACGCGTGCATATAAAGAACATCAAAAACGGAGCCCGTATACGAAAGTTATGGATTTTACAAGCTTGGGCACAATTTTCGAGAAAATTCGCATGAATAGTGCCAGCCATGTCACCCTCGCTCTGAGCTGGCCACGTGTATGAAGCTGCTGCGTGGAGCGTCCGAGAAGCGACACGTGTCGCACAAGAGTCCGAAGTCGTCACGTGATCTCGCATGCTTCCCTCGTGATCCGACCCGCGTGTTGATTCCTGATTCGACCGAGGTGTTGGCCCAATCCGAAGCGCACACTTGTCCATCCGAAGTGCACCAGCTGCCAAGTTCGAGCCTCGCCCTTCTGCCGCGTGGCCTTCGCACCAGCTGCCTCCTAGCATGCGAATCACGTGCTCGCTTCTCATTGCCTCGGATCCGAACCTTCAGACCTCCTCCCCTATAAATAGCAGCCATGCGAGCCTTCTCGGGTAGTTTGAGAAATTTGCCACTTTCACCCCCCTTTTTGATATTTTTACTATCTCGACTTCCCCCTGAATCCCTGATACTAATTCCAGAGCCCGAAACACGCCCCGAGACTCCCGAGAAGCCCGAAAAATTTATCTTTTCGGTTTTGAAGCTTTACCATCGCAGAGCCTGGTTATCAAGAAAACTCCCAGTTTTCAACGAAGAAAGTGATATTTAGAGCCGAAGGGCTGCCCAAATTAATATTTTAGCCCCCGGTTATTTCATGGTGAGTTTAATATATAGAAATAATTGTATGTTATGTGTTATATGTGCTACGTGCTTTTCAGTGTTATTATTCTGGGTTATTGTTCCGTGTTATTTTTATTCGCTATTTTTAATAGCAAAGAAATAACTTTGACCATGTGATCAGTGAAAGGACGATGTCCAGATTTATCTGCTTGAGATATAACACAGTCGGGAAACCCTGGAGACCTTAGGGCAATGTCCAGATTTATCTGCTTGAGATATAACTGGGGGGCTGTCTCCATGTTCGGATGATGATGATGATGATGATGAAACAAGCTCACATGATGAGCTTGAGTGGTATTCGATGGTGGCATTGAATGGAGCTGCAGCAATCCCAAGGACTACCTTAGCCTGTGGAGAGGCTGAGGTATCAGTCCGATCACACATTTGGCTAGAGGTATTGGTGATTTTTCTTTTCTTGAGGATTGATATTGGTTGCCTGTCCTCTTCATAATTACTGCTCGATACAGTGGTGGGTTTGGTTTTGCGTTTCTTGGTGGGTGCAGTTGGTTTGGGAGCATCCTTCTATGGTGTTTTTTGTTTCTTTTTGGATGCCAACTTCTTTCTTCTTTGAGAAAGATTGGATAGAGTAGTAGCAGAGGGGACTGCGGTACCCTCAGGGATAATGGCTGCAGATGGAAGAGGCAGGGTAGAAGGGTATGGGGCAATACCCTCCGTAGCCTCAATATGGTCTGAGACATCAGTAGTCTTAGGACCAAGAGTAGAGAGAACATGGACGGGAAGCCTGCGTATTGGTCCAAAAAGAGTTTGATCGGATGAAGGATTGTACCTTTTGAGATCTTTTGTAGCAAAAATATTGGTGTCATTGCCCATGGAGATGTCCGCATCGGCATGAATGTCACAACTGTAAATTTTGAGCCATGTAATCTATGCATTCAACCTAATGTGAATCAAAAACTTCCATCAAATACAAGATACAAGTACTATAAATAGTCATCAAACAATTGGAGACCCTAGAAGTTTTGGTTAAGTCCATTTTGGACTAAGACTTCCTTATTGGATCCAAATGAATCAATAAGCTTCCAATTAGACTATCATGGGCTTAGGACCCTAATTGGGCTCTAATTGGACCCACATTCGTTTATTCCAATATTTTGGGCTAGGTAGAACCTAGAAGGAAATAAAACACAAGTTTGATCCATAATTTAACCTAACCTAGCTTAATAAAGCATAAAAATCACAATTTTATTTTATAAGTCCAATAAATACCCTAAACTACCTCTAATGTTGGGCTTGGGGGCAAAAGCCCAAATTTTTCCTCTTTCCCTTCATATTCTCGGCCCAAGGCCCAAATCCAAGGGGAATTGACTAGTGTTGCCACCTCACTATTACCTAATGGATTTCTAGGCATATATCACATACCTCCATGCATGTATCACTTCAAGAGTCACTTCTTTCTCTCTTCTCTTCTTGCTCTCGGCCAAGCATCATCACACACACCAAAATATCTCAACTTTCTCTCTAGAACACACAAGAACTCTCCTTCCCTCCCCTCTCCAAAAATCTCGAAATTTAGGGACTTTCCAAGAGGATTTTGCAAGTAAATCATCATCTAAGGTAAGATTATGCATAGATCTATGGTTTAAATTCTTTTGTTATCAAAATCTCTTCCTAATCCATGTAAAAACCGTGATCTTGCACTCTAGAAACCCCATAATCTCGAAAAGTTCATCAAGGAGTGCAAGGGCCAAAAATCACTTCATTTCTTCCAATTTTTCTTCAAGAACCGAAACTACCCACTCAAGGTGAGATTCATACCCCTATTTTCTGTTTTTAAGAGTTTTTGTGGGGGGGGAATACAAGTGAAAGTGTAGATCTATATGTATTTGTATGCCTTGTATGATTTCCATGCTTATATGTATGCTTATATGTGTTTTAATGTTGGATCTAGCCATTAAACCCCTCAAAACCGAGATATAACTCATGTTTTATGATATTAGCTTCAAATATGTTCCTACATAGTAAGTGATACTAGATAAATAGCCAAGTGGTTAGCAACAATTTTCTTTAAGCTAAAAACACACATTTTGGGCCAAAAATGTGAAAAATACAAAATTAAGGGCCCAAATTGACATTTTACAGATTCTGATGGTTGGAATGTGCCAAAACAGTTTTCATAAAACTATTTCTGGAATTCTATTCAATTAGTGGATTAAAAACATAAATTTCAAGCTTATTGGGCTAAAAATGAAAATTTCGGCCCAATAAGGCCCATTATGCGAATTTTTCTGTTTTGAAGGGCCAAAACTGTGAAATTCTGTAAAACAGTGGACTATAAGTGTCCCAAACCCTTTTCAAAGGTTTAAAATGCTTTTTAAATTTAAAAAGGACCAAAGTTGCAAAAATTTTCCATTTTGGGCCAAAATTGTCAAAATTGCGAAAAGATGGGCTAAAACCGAGAAAAACTGCATTTTCAGGGACTTAAACTGTTTTCTTTGAAAAATATGCTGGAAAATATTAATTTCAATAATTTTTGGTGTTAAAATGTCAAGAAAAATAGTTTAAGGACCAAACCGGGAAATATTTAATAAAAGGCTTGAAAATGTAAATTTTACAATTTATGAGAGGCTGAAAACAGAAATATTCCAAGGCTGATTCAATGTGTACAATTTGATCAAATAATGACACCTCGACTATCAACGAAATACAACTCATTACAATACCAAAAGTCGTTGCTAAACGAATTGGCTCGGTCTCGAGCCAATGGAAATCTACAACTACTAACTCTTTGATACATACAAATAACGATTGGTAATACATATACATACGAGTGTGCACAGACGTCTACGCACCATCTTCGGGCCCCAAAAGTGTAAAATCTTGTTTGTTGGGCCTAGCTAGCCCAATGACCTGATCTTAAGGCCCGAAGACATTTTTTTTCTACGAAGTGTTGAGTTTTACCGACTTGGCACAACGTAAGGTGACTTTCAATGGCTTGTACCACTGGTCCCCAAGGGTCCATGGTATTGCTAGAAAAGTCTACACATTTTACGAGGCGGGTCGGGGACCCCTCGCACACATATTTTCCCCAGCCGGTTAATAGAGTTACCGGGGTCTTCGTGACCTCTTTCTCTTCGGATGTGGGACCACACATAGTCCGGGCGATTGGATAACGTGATTAGTACGGACGACGCCTTCGGGTTCGTTAGTATAACTACAAACTGGGCGTTTGTGTAATGCGGGTTTGTAGTAAATAATCAATGCTCGAGAACCTTCCAACGTCGCTTGGGACCGATACTGCTATTTTCATAATGTTTTCAACGCAACTCAAGGGATTTCAAAAGAACTAGGGGAACATCGGGTTTCCCTAGGGTTTTCATTACATACAGATTTGAAACGCATACATCTTCAACGAACATTTTTTTTACAAGTATAGAAACAAACAAGCATACCTATGGATCTTCACAAACGTTTTTGAAAGCTTTTCTTTTCAGAAAATATCGGATTTTCTGGTGGTTTTTCAAACAATATAAACATTCGATTTCAAACACTACTTATGAACTCACCAACATTTCATATGTTGACGTTTTTCAAAATACTTGTATTCTCAGGGAACCAGTGAATCAAGGGAAATCATGCTCAGTGACGGTCGCAGTTTATTTTTGAATGAACCAAACAATATTAATTTTTGGAAATGTAATGTCTTAAACAATGTATGACATGTAAACACTACTGGTTGTACTATGTTGATGAACGGTGATGAATGTTGTTATGTTTCATATATATTCAATGTTATGGTATTCAATTGAGTCACGACAGCCCCCGGACGATTCCGCCGTCTGGTTCGGGGGTGTGACAGGTTGGTATCAGAGCTTTGTTTATAGTGAACTAGCATGTCGAGCCATACATTGATATGCAACTATAAACCAAAAAGAGGGACTAACATAACTCTGAACAAAACAAATAAATAAAATACACTTGCTTGCATTAGGAGTAAGGACCTAACACTGAATCAAACACCATAAAGCTGGTATCCCGGTTAACTCGAAACTGTTCTTAGTGATACCAAGGGGTGAATGTAGCCTGATCAACTACATTCTCTCCAAGGTAAAACTAACACATGTCTTGATGAGATCGGAATAGCCAGGGAACCTAAAAATTTTACCCTATATCACCCAAAAAGAGAATATTTGCTTGGTCTGTGTAATAGTCATAGTACCCTAGGAATAATGTAGCAAAATTACGTACTCGCGCAGACAGCATGGCTGGTTTTCATCACCCTGGAGACCCCTACTTCCCTAATCAGGGAAACAACGGGTGGCTAGAGGAGGAGGAGGAGCCTGAGGAGGAGCAGTCGGGTATCCAGTTTCATCAGGCCTTTGTAGCTCACGGGATGCTGGTGGATGAGCCGGGAGAGCATCCAGGAGAAGCACACGACGTCGAACCCGACGAATATATAGACACCGACTACGAATTTGGAGAGGTCGACGATGACGACGAGGAGGGTCAGGTCGGGGGCCAGGACCCCATTCCACCATGCGAGGACGAGGCACAACCAGACCACCCCGCTCCACCAGTGAACCCCCCGAGGGAGAACCGTTCCCTCGAAGTTGAGATCGCCGCACTGCGACAACAGCTGTATGCTATGGAAGCTCGGGCAGTGAGAGCAGAGCACGAGAGGGATGAAGTTATAGGAGACATGGCAGAGATGGCGCAGCTACTAGCGCAACATTTCGGCATATGACTTCGGCACCACCTCCTGTCGCAGCTCATCGCGGTTAGGGATAGACCTATCGTAGTAGGATATTAGTAACTATGTTATGTACTCCGGCTCTATGTTTAAGTGACTACACTACTCATGGAGCCGTTATGCTGTCGGATTAGTGTTACTTATGTATGCTCCTACGAGCAAATTTTCTTGTACTAAACACGGATAATATTAATAAACTTTTGTGTGTTTTGCTATGATATTCTCAGTTGTTATGTGTTGAGGTGTTATGATTGTATACTTGATGATAGTAATGCTTAGGTTCGTACCCTACACCTAGTTAGTAGGATCACGACCTCACCGAAACCACGTACACTCAACATCTTTCCGTTTCATGACAGAAAGATGCCTCGCCCAGCTACTCGCGGAAATCCCGAACCAACCCCGCCGGAAGTTGACTCCACTGCTTTCCAGGCAGCCGTGTCTGCTGCGGTCACAGCGGCTATGGCACAACTTCACCGAGGGAACAACGGAGGAGGTAACGGGCAAGGATCCGGAAGTTCGAACAACGGGACGAACCAAGGACTCACTAAAACGTGCACCTACAAGGATTTTGCGAACGCTAAACCCCGAACTTTCAACGGTACCGGAGGAGTGATCGCCCTAAAGCGATGGATCGAGAAGGTAGAGTCGGTATTCGAGATATGCGAGTGCCCCGAGCAGATGAAAGTAAAGTTCGCGGCCTGCACTTTTGTGGACCAAGCACTCACTTGGTGGAATGGGCATGTGGAAGCTATGACACTCCCGGTCGCCAACTCTATTCCCTGGGCAGAGATGAAAGAGATGTTGACGGCTGAGTACTGCCCCCGAGGCGAAATACAGAAGATAGAGCAGGAACTATGGAATCTCACGGTGCAGAGTGGGAACATCGATGCTTACATATCGAGATTCAGCGAACTATCTCTGTTGTGCCCGGGTATGATCACATCAGAGGGGAAGAAGATTGAACGATTCATTTGGGGATTGACATCCCCCATTCAAGGGAATGTGATAGCTACGAACCCTGAAACTTTTGACAGTGCGAAGAGATTGGCAAAGAGGCTGTATGATCATCACCACAAAAAGGGCGAGAAACCGGTAGAGACTGAGAAGAAGAAGGAGAGTGATGGTAAGAAAGGATGGAACAACAAGAGGAAGGGGCGTCAAGGTCCCGAGACCTCTAAAAAGCAGCAAACGGTGGCAGTTCACGCTGTCACTGCGCCGGTACCAGTCACATCACATGCTCCAGCCTCAGCTACTTCAAATACTTCAAGACCCTATTCCGGCACTCATCCCAAATGCAACAAGTGCGGTTTCCATCACCAAGGAGAATGTAGGGAGTTCCATTGCACCAGTTGCAACCGAAGGGGACACACTGCAAAGTTCTGCAGGACTTATCCTTCTCAGAACCAGAGTCAGAGAAACAACCAGAATAACAACAACAACCACCACAATACCAACAACACCAATGCCGGCGGCAACAACACAGGGCCTAGCCACACCTGTTTCGGGTGTGGAAGGACGGGACATTTCCGTCGAGACTGCCCTAACAACAACAACAACTCCAGAAACAGAGGAACAGGAAGAATGCTGACTATGGGTCAGAGTGATGCAGTTCAAGATCCCGCAGTTGTGACCGGTACGTTTCTCCTAAACCACACTTATGCATGCATCTTATTTGATACCGGAGCGGAGCGAAGTTTCGTAAGCGAGAAGTTTAAACATCTATTAAAACAACACCCCCAGAAGCTAAATGAAACCTATACGGTGGAAATGGCCAATGGGAAAACCGAATCCACTAGGGAGATCTACATCGGATGTACCCTAACCCTTAACCAGCACGTCTTTCGAATAGACCTAATGCCAGTATCAATTAGGAGTTTCGATGTGATTATCGGCATGGATTGGTTAAGCCCCCACCATGCCGAGATTTTGTGCCACGAGAAGGCCGTTCGCCTTCGTCTCCCAAATCACGAAACCCTAGTAATTTACGGAGACAAACCCAGTACGAATCTCCGCCTCATCTCGTGCATCAAAGCGCAAAAACACTTGCGAAAGAACAATTTAGCGTTCTTGGCCCACATAGTGGACAAGACAAAAGAAGAAACTAACATCCAAGACATCCCGGTAGCGTGTGAATATCCGGACGTGTTTCCCGAAGATCTTCCAGGAGTACCCCCAGAGAGACAGGTTGAATTCCGAATCGACCTCGTTCCAGGAGCAACTCCCCTCGCTAAATCACCATATCGACTGGCTCCTGCTGAAATGCAGGAATTGTCCAGCCAACTCAGTGAGCTTCTGGACAAGGGATTTATCCGAACTAGCTACTCGCCATGGGGAGCTCCGGTACTCTTTGTCAAAAAGAAGGACAGATCTTTCAGAATGTGCATCGATTACAGAGAGTTGAACAAACTCACTGTCAAAAACCGCTACCCACTCCCGCGAATCGATGATTTATTCGACCAGCTCCAAGGAGCTAGCTATTTTTCTAAAATAGATCTGCGGTCCGGATACCATCAACTCAAGGTCCGAGAAGAAGATATTCCTAAAACCGCTTTCCGAACCCGCTATGGACATTACGAATTCGTCGTAATGCCCTTCGGTCTAACAAATGCACCCGCCGCATTTATGGACCTGATGAACCGAATCTGCCGACCGTTCTTGGACAACTTCGTCATTGTGTTTATCGATGACATCCTCGTCTATTCTCGAAGCAAAGAGGAGCATGGCCAACATCTTCGACAAGTCCTAGAAACGCTGCGATCGGAAAAGCTTTACGCCAAACTCTCCAAGTGCGAGTTCTGGCTTCGGAGTGTGAATTTCTTAGGCCACGTAGTTAGCCAAGACGGAATTCATGTGGATCCCTCAAAGGTCAAAGCTGTGGAAGGATGGGCAACTCCGACTACTCCCACAGAAATTCGTCAGTTCTTAGGCCTAGCAGGCTACTATAGAAGATTCATCCAAAACTTCTCAAAAATCGCCAAGCCACTTACCTTGCTTACGCAAAAGAGTGTGCCATTCAAGTGGACAGACAGACAAGAGATTGCGTTTCGAAACTTGAAGCAAGCTCTTTGCAGCGCTCCTGTACTATCTCTACCTGAAGGAACGGAAGATTTTGTAGTTTACTGTGACGCGTCAAATCAAGGCTTAGGTTGCGTTCTCATGCAACGTGGAAGAGTGATAGCGTATGCGTCCCGTCAACTGAAGACGCACGAAGTAAATTACACAACCCATGACCTAGAACTGGGAGCTGTGGTCTTCGCTCTAAAAATTTGGAGGCACTACCTGTACGGTACAAAGTGCACCATCTTTACGGACCACAAGAGCCTCCAGCACATCTTGAATCAGAAGGAGCTGAACATGAGACAACGAAGATGGGTGGAATTGTTAAACGACTACGAATGCGAGATCAAGTACCATCCAGGCAAGGCCAACGTGGTAGCTGACGCATTAAGTCGGAAGGAATACACAAATCGCCATACGAAAACGCACTCGATAACCATTCAGTCTCATCTGACCGTTCAAATTGCATCAGCCCAGGCAGAGGCTATGAGAGCGGAAAATAGAACTAGCGAGGCATTACGCGGAATGGAGAAGAACCTGGAAGTCAAAGAGGATGGGGTATACTACTTCATGAACCGCATTTGGGTTCCAAAAATCGGAGGATTCAGAGAGACCGTCATGAAGGAAGCCCACAAGACACGATACTCCATTCATCCTGGTTCGGACAAGATGTATTTGGACATTAAGCAGCACTATTGGTGGCCTAACATGAAGGCGGAAATCGCAACTTATGTTAGTAAGTGCCTTACGTGTGCCAAAGTAAAAGTGGAATACCAGAAACCTTCCGGATTGTTACAGCAACCAGCAATCCCTGAGTGGAAATGGGAGGGGATTTCTATGGACTTCGTGACCAAGCTGCCCAAGACGTCGGACGGATTGGACACCATATGGGTAATAATCGACCGACTGACGAAATCTGCCCATTTCCTGCCAATCAAAGAGTCCTACAAGATGGAGAGGCTGACGCGTTTATACCTACGAGAGATTGTAAGACTTCATGGAGTGCCAAAATCCATCATTTCGGATAGGGACAGTAGATTCACGTCACGCTTTTGGCAGTCGCTCCACAAGGCAATGGGAACTCATCTTGATATGAGCACCGCGTATCACCCACAAACGGACGGTCAAAGCGAACGAACCATTCAGACGCTTGAAGACATGCTTCGTGCATGTGTGAAAGACTTCGGAAAGTCTTGGGATACCCACCTACCGTTGATCGAGTTTTCATATAACAATAGTTATCATTCGAGCATTAAGGTGGCCCCTTTCGAAGCACTGTACGGGCGTAAATGTAGATCACCGTTATGTTGGGCTGAAGTAGGTGACACCCAGCTAGCAAGAACGCATACGTCGGATAGGACAATGACAGGACCGGAAATCATTCGCGAGACCACAGAAAAGATTGTTCAGATCAAAGCTCGATTACAGGCATCGCGTGACCGGCAAAAGAGCTACGCTGATAAACGGCGAAAGCCCTTAGAGTTCCAGGTCGGTGATCGAGTATTGTTGAAGGTCTCACCCTGGAAAGGGGTTATACGTTTCGGAAAACGAGGAAAGCTAAACCCACGGTACATTGGACCTTTCGAAATCGTCGCCCGAATAGGTCCGGTAGCCTACAGACTACAACTACCCCCGGAGCTAAACGGTGTGCACCCCGTGTTTCATGTTTCTAATCTGAAAAAGTGCCTATCAGATGAAACTCTTATCATTCCTCTTGACGAAATCGAAATCAATGAGAATCTCCTGTTCGTCGAAGAACCAATCGAAATCATGGACAGGGAGGTGAAGCGTACTAAGCAGAGTCGCATCCCGATCGTGAAGGTACGGTGGAACGCAAAGCGTGGGCCAGAATTCACGTGGGAATGCGAGGATCAAATGAAGCAGAAGTACCCGCACCTATTCTAGTTTTCTCAAATCTAGCTTTCAAAGAGAATTTCGGGACGAAATTCCCTCTAACGGGGGGATGATGTCACAACTGTAAATTTTGAGCCATGTAATCTATGCATTCAACCTAATGTGAATCAAAAACTTCCATCAAATACAAGATACAAGTACTATAAATAGTCATCAAACAATTGGAGACCCTAGAAGTTTTGGTTAAGTCCATTTTGGACTAAGACTTCCTTATTGGATCCAAATGAATCAATAAGCTTCCAATTAGACTATCATGGGCTTAGGACCCTAATTGGGCTCTAATTGGACCCACATTCGTTTATTCCAATATTTTGGGCTAGGTAGAACCTAGAAGGAAATAAAACACAAGTTTGATCCATAATTTAACCTAACCTAGCTTAATAAAGCATAAAAATCACAATTTTATTTTATAAGTCCAATAAATACCCTAAACTACCTCTAATGTTGGGCTTGGGGGCAAAAGCCCAAATTTTTCCTCTTTCCCTTCATATTCTCGGCCCAAGGCCCAAATCCAAGGGGAATTGACTAGTGTTGCCACCTCACTATTACCTAATGGATTTCTAGGCATATATCACATACCTCCATGCATGTATCACTTCAAGAGTCACTTCTTTCTCTCTTCTCTTCTTGCTCTCGGCCAAGCATCATCACACACACCAAAATATCTCAACTTTCTCTCTAGAACACACAAGAACTCTCCTTCCCTCCCCTCTCCAAAAATCTCGAAATTTAGGGACTTTCCAAGAGGATTTTGCAAGTAAATCATCATCTAAGGTAAGATTATGCATAGATCTATGGTTTAAATTCTTTTGTTATCAAAATCTCTTCCTAATCCATGTAAAAACCGTGATCTTGCACTCTAGAAACCCCATAATCTCGAAAAGTTCATCAAGGAGTGCAAGGGCCAAAAATCACTTCATTTCTTCCAATTTTTCTTCAAGAACCGAAACTACCCACTCAAGGTGAGATTCATACCCCTATTTTCTGTTTTTAAGAGTTTTTGTGGGGGGGGAATACAAGTGAAAGTGTAGATCTATATGTATTTGTATGCCTTGTATGATTTCCATGCTTATATGTATGCTTATATGTGTTTTAATGTTGGATCTAGCCATTAAACCCCTCAAAACCGAGATATAACTCATGTTTTATGATATTAGCTTCAAATATGTTCCTACATAGTAAGTGATACTAGATAAATAGCCAAGTGGTTAGCAACAATTTTCTTTAAGCTAAAAACACACATTTTGGGCCAAAAATGTGAAAAATACAAAATTAAGGGCCCAAATTGACATTTTACAGATTCTGATGGTTGGAATGTGCCAAAACAGTTTTCATAAAACTATTTCTGGAATTCTATTCAATTAGTGGATTAAAAACATAAATTTCAAGCTTATTGGGCTAAAAATGAAAATTTCGGCCCAATAAGGCCCATTATGCGAATTTTTCTGTTTTGAAGGGCCAAAACTGTGAAATTCTGTAAAACAGTGGACTATAAGTGTCCCAAACCCTTTTCAAAGGTTTAAAATGCTTTTTAAATTTAAAAAGGACCAAAGTTGCAAAAATTTTCCATTTTGGGCCAAAATTGTCAAAATTGCGAAAAGATGGGCTAAAACCGAGAAAAACTGCATTTTCAGGGACTTAAACTGTTTTCTTTGAAAAATATGCTGGAAAATATTAATTTCAATAATTTTTGGTGTTAAAATGTCAAGAAAAATAGTTTAAGGACCAAACCGGGAAATATTTAATAAAAGGCTTGAAAATGTAAATTTTACAATTTATGAGAGGCTGAAAACAGAAATATTCCAAGGCTGATTCAATGTGTACAATTTGATCAAATAATGACACCTCGACTATCAACGAAATACAACTCATTACAATACCAAAAGTCGTTGCTAAACGAATTGGCTCGGTCTCGAGCCAATGGAAATCTACAACTACTAACTCTTTGATACATACAAATAACGATTGGTAATACATATACATACGAGTGTGCACAGACGTCTACGCACCATCTTCGGGCCCCAAAAGTGTAAAATCTTGTTTGTTGGGCCTAGCTAGCCCAATGACCTGATCTTAAGGCCCGAAGACATTTTTTTTCTACGAAGTGTTGAGTTTTACCGACTTGGCACAACGTAGGGTGACTTTCAATGGCTTGTACCACTGGTCCCCAAGGGTCCATGGTATTGCTAGAAAAGTCTACACATTTTACGAGGCGGGTCGGGGACCCCTCGCACACATATTTTCCCCAGCCGGTTAATAGAGTTATCGGGGTCTTCGTGACCTCTTTCTCTTCGGATGTGGGACCACACATAGTCCGGGCGATTGGATAACGTGATTAGTACGGACGACGCCTTCGGGTTCGTTAGTATAACTACAAACTGGGCGTTTGTGTAATGCGGGTTTGTAGTAAATAATCAATGCTCGAGAACCTTCCAACGTCGCTTGGGACCGATACTGCTATTTTCATAATGTTTTCAACGCAACTCAAGGGATTTCAAAAGAACTAGGGGAACATCGGGTTTCCCTAGGGTTTTCATTACATACAGATTTGAAACGCATACATCTTCAACGAACATTTTTTTTTTACAAGTATAGAAACAAACAAGCATACCTATGGATCTTCACAAACGTTTTTGAAAGCTTTTCTTTTCAGAAAATATCGGATTTTCTGGTGGTTTTTCAAACAATATAAACATTCGATTTCAAACACTACTTATGAACTCACCAACATTTCATATGTTGACGTTTTTCAAAATACTTGTATTCTCAGGGAACCAGTGAATCAAGGGAAATCATGCTCAGTGACGGTCGCAGTTTATTTTTGAATGAACCAAACAATATTAATTTTTGGAAATGTAATGTCTTAAACAATGTATGACATGTAAACACTACTGGTTGTACTATGTTGATGAATGGTGATGAATGTTGTTATGTTTCATATATATTCAATGTTATGGTATTCAATTGAGTCACGACAGCCCCCGGACGATTCCGCCGTCTGGTTCGGGGGTGTGACAATGAAGATCCAGGATGCACAGTGACCAGAACCTAGCAAAGGTGAGTTCTGTTGGGTTTTCCTTGCGGTGTTCCTTACGGATGTATTGAAGGAAGTCATCCCATAGGATTTGCCCGTTATTCACATCATGCCCTGTGAATATGCTCCAAACCAACTCAAGGAGCTTAAGCCCCATATTATCGGTTCCTCCGGTTCTGTCGGATAGGCTTCGGATGATGAAGTTGCACACATATTGCCACACTGCAGGCAGTTGATTTTTCTTGAATTCGCCGATACCCTTGATTCTCTTTTGGTATCCCATTTGGTATAGAGAAGCAGTGATATCCGCCATTGATGGAGAGAAGAACTTGATCGACGGATGAACCAGTAGATTCATGGACCTTAGAAACTTCTCCTTGGTTAGAATGACCAATGCGTCATTCACAAGATTGAGATGCACTTCTTGAGGGTTTTGGAGTGGTCGATATGCCGAGAATGCACATTTGAACAAGGTGGAAATTGGTACAATTTCTGTAAATGCATCAAAAGGTCCAAACAGAGGGTGATTCTTGAGGAACTTGATCATGAGTTTGATGGGAGCATTGTAAGAAGGATGATCTTCAAATACAGCTCTGAAATTGCTTGAGGCGATTGATGGAGATTCTGAAACTGTTGGATTTGCAGAACCTGAAGCCTTGGATTGCTTCTTGGATGCACCGGATTTCACCATTGTGAGAGAAAAAGTTCTTGAGAGTTATGGAGGTTTTATAAGGTTGAGAGAGACAATCGATATTCAGAAAGCGTAAAGGATTAATAGGGAAGAAGATGGGTTTATAAAGGGGGGTGAAAAGATTTTACCCTAGGTAAAAAGGTAAGGAGAGGATAAAACGACGATTGGGGTTTTTGGGGGGAATCGATGAATTGTGGACTGAATCTCAGCCATAGATGTTAAAAACGGGTTGAAAAAGATTTTGGGAGATTTCCAAAAATGGTTTGCATTTAATGTAAAGACGGACGCATGTTTATACGTCAGGTAGTCGTGGGGGTGATGGGAGAGGAAGTGGTAATGGATGGGACATGGTTGGGAGATAGGACGTGTTTGGGAGAGGAAAGGACAAATTAAGGATGAGTTGGATGGAAATACGTTCTTTTTGTCATCATCCCTAAAATAGGTCTGATAAAAGGTTTTCGTTTTTTTTTTTAAAAGAGAAGATGACAGTTTCAATGAGAATGTTTTATTTTATTTAATGAAGGATCATTAAATATCACAAAAAGTTTTTTTTTTGTTTTAAGTTGAAAATAGCAGTTGAGAAATTATCACAGAGATTACTGATGAAAACTTCATTGCGGTTGGAGATGTTATTTCGGATGAACAAAGGAAAGACTGCAGTGAGGAACTGAGAGGAAAACACTTTGAACAAAAATTAGTAACAACAGACCATTAGGACCCCTGAGAGATACGTATGACTTATGGTTGCGGTACCTAGACTGCGGTACCAAAACCATCTATCATATGTAATTCTCAGTTAGAACCGCAACGGAGACCAATGATGGTTTGTGGTAGCTAACAATTCAAAAAGACTTGCGGGTCTGGATTCATCATTCCCAACATTTGTAGGAATACATTGAGTTTTGTAGAGTCAAGAGCTTTTGTAAAAACATCAGCAATCTCTTCATGAGTAGGAACAAAGATGAGTTCAACATTACCTTTCAGAATATGATCTTTGATGAAATGATACCGTAACTCAATATGTTTTGTCTTGGAGTGCTGAATAGGATTATAGGAGATCTCTATGGCATTTTCAGAGTCACAGTAAATTGGTATCCGCAGCATTCTGTACCTGTAGTCTAGCAATTGTGTCTTCATCCAAAGGACTTGGGAACAGCAGCTGGTTGCGGCCACGTATTCTGCTTCTGCGGTAGATAAAGATACATAACTTTGTTTTCTCGAGGACCAGGTGACAAGTCTTCCTCCTAAAAATTGACATCCACCAGATGTACTTTTTCGATCAAGTTTGCATCCGGCATGATCTGCATCAGTAAATGTTTGAAGACTGAAATCATTGCCTGTGGGGTACCATAGACCCAGAGATTTGCTTCCTTTTAGGTACCGAAGAATTTGTTTGGCTGCGGTCATGTGAGACACTTTTGGATCATCCTGGTACCTTGCACACACACCAATTGCAAAGATAATGTCAGGTATGCTTGCGGTGAGGTACATTAGTGAACCAATGATACCTCTATAAGTCTTGTGATCCACAGATTCACCAGAGGGATCAGCATAGATCTTATATCCGAAGGCCATAGGGACCTTAGCAGAAGAACAATTGTCCATAGAGTATTTCTTCAGAAGTTCAGTGGTGTATTTCTCTTGATGAATGAATATTCCTTGTTGGATTTGTTTGACTTGGAGACCTAGAAAGAAGTTAATCTCTCTATTCATGCTCATTTGAAATTTTTTTGTCATGAGCTTAGCAAATTCATCCATCATTCCTTGATCAAATGACCCGAAGATGATATCATCCACATATATTTGTACAAGCACAAGATGAGTCCCGTTTGCTTTTCTAAATAGTGTGGGATCAATCACTCCTCTTTTGTATCCTGAAGAGACTAAGAATTCAGAAAGAGTTTCATACCAAGCTCTAGGGGCTAGTTTCAGACCGTAGACAGCTTTCTGAAGCTTGTAGCAGTGATCAGGGAACTTGATACTTTCAAATCCGGGAGGTTGTTGAAGATAAACCTCTTCTTTTGATTCCCCATTGAGAAAAGCACTCTTAACATCAATTTGGTGCACTTTGATGTTTTTGTGAGAGGCATATGCTAAGAATATTCTGATTGCTTCCATTCTAGCTACCGGAGTGTATGTCTCATCGTAGTCAACACCTTCCAATTGGCTATAACCTTTAGCAACTAGCCTTGCTTTATTTCTGATGACTGCACCAGATTCATCTAGCTTGTTCTTGAAAGCCCATCTTGTACCAACAATAGTATGACCTTGTGGGATGGGAACAAGTTGCTACACTTTGTTTCTTTCAAATTCTTCCAGTTCTTCTTGCATTGCAGAAATCCAATCTGGTTCCAATAAGGCTTCTTTGATAGATCGAGGCTCGACTGCGGACATAAATGTTGCATAGTGACAATGATCAGATAAATCTTTGGCAGATCCACTTTTTATACCTGTGGACAGATTGCCAATAATTTGACCTGGTGGGTGATCCTTCGTCCATACATGTAGGCGAGGCATCAGATGATCAGCAGCTGCGGTAGAAAGAATGTTTTCAATATCAGTGGTTGCTTCGGATGGGGAAGGAAGTTCCCCCTGGATTTGAGAACACCCTGCTGAGTCATCCTGACAAGTTGGAGTGAGAGACATTTTCTTTGATAGGTTCCCCCTGGATTGCTGAAGGGAGTCTATCTGGAACCTGAGAGGGTTCCCCCTGGACTGCGGATGGGAGAGTGACAACTCTTGGGTCGGTTTGAGTATCAATATTCTCTATGAGTTCATCATCCGAATCCGAAGATACATTTGATGGAAATGCTTCTCTGCGGGCAGGAACTTGAACAACATCAAGTACTGGAAACTCGATGGTTGCGGCTAGATCTGGAGTAGAGCTTTCCCCCTCAACTGGAGAGGTGGAAGTATTGAGAGATACTGCTTCGGATGGAGATGGTCCAGAAATGTCAGCATGTTGTTGTTGAGCTGCGGGAGACACAAGAACTTCTGATAGTTTTGTTGTTTCAACAGGTTCAAAGAGATCATCATAATTGACTTCTAATAGATTTAAAGGACCAAAAGATGCAGGAATGTCACATTCCATGATTGCGGTGGTTTCAGTGGATGAAGGGGCATCACGGATGTGAGAACCATCGAATTTCACATCGAAGCTTTCAATGATTAGTCTTGTACGTCTGATAAGCACTTGATAAGCAACCTTGTTAGTGGAATAACCAAGGAAGATGCCTTCATCAGACTTAGGTGCAAATTTATTAAGCTGATCTCTGTTGTTGATCATGAAACATCTACACCCAAAGATATCAAAGAAACGAACATTCGGCTTGGGGTTGTTAAGATCTACGTATGGTGTTTTGTTGAGACGTTTGCACACAATGCTTCAATTTTGGACAAAGCATGCAGTTGCTACAGCTTCAACCCAGAAGTAGAGAGGAAGATGGGAGAAGTTAAGCACGGATCTGCCTTCTTCTACTAATGTGCGGTTTCTTCGTTTGACGACACCATTTTGTTGCGGAGTGTAGGGTGCTGAGAAGTTGTGAGAAATACCCTTGGACACCAAGAAACTGTTGAGAAGATGATTAGTGAACTCGGTTCCATTATCACTGTGGATGCGTCTGACTGGGAGCTTGATCTGAAGTTCTATTTCTTTGATGAAGTTTATGAGAATCTGCGGTGTTTTTGATTTGAGTTTGAGAAAGAAGACCCATGTGAAGCGAGTGAAATCATCAACAACAACCAGTATGTATTTCTTGTGATAGAGATTGGCTACTGTTGAAGGACCGCAGAGATCCATGTGTAATAATTCCAAGGGTTCTGAAATAGACGAATCCATTATCAGAGGGTGACTTGCTTTGACTTGTTTTCCACATTCACAAGCTGGACAGAGAGTATCGTTGCTGAATTTGAGAATAGGGAGACCGCGGATAAGTTCTCCAGTGACTAGATTGTTGATGTATCTGAAGTTAAGATGAGCCAGCTTGCAGTGCCATAGCCAGCTGACTTCGGATACAACTTTAGAAAGAAAACATAGTTGTGGTTTACCAATGATGAGAGAGATATCCAGAGGATACATTGTGCCTTTGGAGCGAGACTTAATTAAGCAGGTGCTTCGGTCACCCGTCATTATGTAACAGAATTGATCATCAAATTCCACTCAATGGCCTGCTTTACATAGTTGGCCAACACTGATGAGATTGTGTTTAAGACTTTCTACATAAGCAACCTTCTTAATGGAAAAGTTCCCCGTGGTGAGAACACCGTAGCCTCGTATGATGCCATTTGCATTGTTTCCAAAGGTGAAATTTCCACCATTGTATATTGGCCTGAAATCCCGAAGGTATTCTAACATTCCGGTCATGTGCAAGGAGAAGGCACTGTCGATCAACCATTCTTCTTCTTGATCCTCATTGCACAATGCCTACAAAAGTTAAATGGTTAATTTGGGCACCCAAGTGAGTTTGGAGCCCGAGATTACATACGATGTGTTAATCGATGCATGATGCGAGGTGGCAGGGACATGTTTTAAGTCAACTTTCAAACCTAGTCCTGGGTGTTTGAAGATCTTTGGAGTTTTGTGAGATTGTGAGTAATTATGAGTACTTGTGAAGAGATTAGAATTGACCCTGAAATCCTGGGTGTTGGAAGTTCTTTGAATTCTTTTACATTGACATTGACAAGAGAACTTTTTGTCATTTTTTCGGACATTTGACTTGTTCTGAGTTTTTGAAGAAAAAGTATGTTTTTGTCCGTTCCGAGGATTGTCAGATTTGACCTTTTTGTTTGTGTGTTTTGAAAATGTGTTTTGTGCAGGTTTGGCAGGTGTGAAGGCATGTGCAGAGCTTTTGTGATGTGATTTCTTAAACGTTTGAGATGACCTTTTGGGTGCCGGAGTTGGCAAAATTCCTTTCCATTTTTGAGACTTTGACACTAAAAAGGTTGGAATAGGTAAGATACCTTTCCATTTTGGATCATTGATAGAATAGATTTGAAATCCATTTGAACGAAAAGATTTATCCTCATGTTTGGATATTTTTTGAGTATTGTCAAAAACAGTGAACTCCTTTCTGTTTGTTTTCTTGGAAACAATTTCCTTGAAGTGATAATTTGAAAAAGTAAGCTTCTCAGGACTTTTTGATTTAGGACATTTCACAGATTTCTTGACTTTTGAGCAAATTTCTCGTTGCTTGCCACGATAGCGAAATTCTTCTTTTAAAACTCTTTTTGCTTCAGTCTTAGGAGAACCGCAGTCAGTGATATTTAATTGCGGTTTCCTAGAATCTTTTGAAATTTTTGAAAAATAGTGACTCGATTCATCCGAACTTGAGAAATTAGGACTTTGAGAACATTGGCCAAATTCAAAATTTTCAATTGGTAATTCATGCTTAATTGGTTCAATGGTCATAGAACTCTTGACTTCGATCAGTGGAGTAGTGCTTTGGACTACCGCAGAGTATGTCTTGGTGAATATTTCTTTGGGATAACTGACATTAGGTAATGAGATAGATTGTGGTATGTGACTGCAGTCAGAGACACTGCAGTCAGACTGTAAGGATGGGAAGTCTAAAGAGACTTCAGGACTATCAATAACAATTTCCTAATCAACTACGGATGATGTCTGAGAATCTGTGTTGTTGACATGAGTAGAAGATTCATGGATAATTTCTTCTATAACACAATATTACTCAGATCATGGAGTTTTCCAAAGTGGGCGTGGATGTCCTCAGGAAATGTTTTGTTATTGACTGGAAATAAGAAGTTGCTGTCTGGTGGGACATAGGGACGTTCCGGTGTGAACCGAGGTGATGAGTCAATTGCGGTTGGGTAACCATTGGACCAACCCCAGTTAAAAGTGTTATCAACATTCCCATTATTGACAAGATTCTCAATGGCCTCAGTTTCATTAAAAAGCTTTTCAATTAAAAGATTTAAACGTACAATTTCATTTTGTGCTAGATCTCTTTGATTTAAGGCTATTTCTAATTGAGTTTCACTTAGCATTATAGCATCTTTTTCTAACATTAAATCCTTCTCTAACATTGCCATTTTGAGTCTCTTATTGTCCAAACATCCTCTAACATGGAACATCTCCTGCGAAGCGATGTTATTCTCATCTAGGGCTTTATTGTAGTCTGTAAGGACGGCAACACAAGTGTCATCGAGTGTGTCTATGAAAGGTTGACAATCATGCATGTTGTAATTTAAAGTTTGAATCATGAGTTTTACCTGTTCCACAATGCTGAGAGTTCCATCTTTAGCCATATAGCAATGGTTCCTTTTTAGATTAGTTGAGCCATCTTCATCAGCAATTGCTACCATACAGATCTTGCCTTTCCCTTTGCTAAGGACGTCTTCATCTTCATCTCCTGATGACCACACTTGATGATTCCTTTTCACTTGAGCAACGTAGGCCTTTCCCTTTTCTTTATCTTCCAGTTCTTGAGCATTCGAAGATAGAAGGTTCTATCTTTAACTACATTTGCCTTGCAATCTTTGGCAAAATGGTTTTCCTTATTGCATTTGTGACATATGATGACATCACTCTTGTCTTCTATAGAGGTACCGGAGTCAGTTGATTGGGACTGCGGTGGTACTTCTTTTGACTAAGTCTGCTGAGACTGCGGTGGAGGGAGATGGTTTTTAGTGGAACGGAAGTGATTGTTCTGAAAGTTACGGTTGAAAGGTGGTCGATTGAATTGTTGGTTTTTGAAAAATGAAGGTGGTAAGCGATTGAATTTCTTACTGATAAGAGAAATGTCATTCTGAAAGTCTTCTTCGTCGCCATATTTAGAGTCAGCTTCATATGACTGCGGTGGAGAGTCATATGAGGTGGGATAGGGTTGAGTGTGAGGTGATTGGGCTACTAATGCAAGTGGTCCTCTGAAGTCTGAGCAGTCCTTGAGTATAGTGGACTCTTGAGCTTGCAATTCTCCATAAAGCTTATAGAGAGATAAGGAGTGAATCTTCCTGTCACCTTGTATAATAATTTTGGCTGTTGTCCAGTGTCTTCTTAAG
This sequence comes from Lactuca sativa, assembly GCF_002870075.4. Lineage (NCBI taxonomy): Eukaryota > Viridiplantae > Streptophyta > Magnoliopsida > Asterales > Asteraceae > Lactuca > Lactuca sativa. The sequence continues at coordinate 204,503,033 of NC_056629.2, read as the reverse complement.
CCATTAAGAAACTGCATATTTGTTTCATGATTGTTGCGGATGGTACCCGCATTGGACAGTTTTGTGACAATCAAGTTGAACCTTTTAAATGAATCTTCCAAACTTTCACCGAAGTTGGCTTTGAAATTATTGAATTCGTTGAGTGCTGTGGTGAGATTCTTGTCTTGAGCCTGCTCTGAACCTTCATACAAGTTTTTGAGAACATCCCAAATCTCCTTTGCTTATTTGCAATTTATGATGATGTCAAAGTTGCCAGGAGCAACTCCACAAGAGATTTCATAAAAGGCAATAGCATCACTTTCCATTTTTTCTAGATCATCTTTTGTGGGACGATTCAAAGCTGGTTGACCTCCTCCAAGTCTTGATGTGGCTCCATCAGTTTGAACAGGGGTAAGGACTGGAACGTGGGGTCCTTCTTCTACAGATCTCCAGACATCTCTACCATGTCGTCTGAGATATCTCTCCATCCTTTGAGACCAGTGGTGATACTCATTTGCAACCAGTATTGGGGATCGATTGGAACCACCAACACTATTGGAAACATTCAATGATAATTATTGTGCCATTGAAAATTTTTGTTTAGAGATGAGCTTTAGTGGTATAGAGGGCTCTTTGAAAAATCAGAGTTCCAATTTTCAAAAAGCAACCACTCTGGCTCAGATACCAATTGTTGAGAGAAAAACCTTGAGACACACTTGAAAAAATGGTTAGAACAAGTATATAGCGGAATAGTTAATATCGAAGGATCTGTTAGCTCAACCATAATATTAATAGTTAGAAGTTAGTGAGTTAGATGCGGAAAGTAAAGTAATGTAAATGACAACAATTGTTATATCAAGAATACACGTAAGTTGATTCATAACTTGGAATGCATTCAAACCAATGTTAGTAAGTGAGATCAAACTTAGTGAAGAAGTCACAAGGACTTGCTCCAAAGAGAGGTTATGGTCAGATATAGTAAGAAGTGAGAGAGGAGAGAATTTTTGAGATAAGTAGTAAGGATACGTGAAGATGCGTATTTGATTTAGAACAAGTGAGCTCTATTTATAGAGACTCAAACATTACAAAAGATAACTTCTAGAAGTAGCCATGCAAGGCATACTGGAAAATAGAAAGCGTAAAGAAAAGACAAAATAGACTAAGTACAAAAGCTTGTTGTCTTCTGACTTCGGATGACTGCGGTAGAGGCTTTCATTGTGGTAGTGAATTGGCTACGGTTCCAGGAAAGTTCAAGAGGGTCACCTTCAGTGTTCTAACAGTTTTGTAGCGCCCCGTTCCTGTTACACATTTAAAACATTATTTTCCTACTTATTTTAGAAGCTACTCGACGAGTCAATGGCCCTAACTCGTCGAGTAGCAGTGGGTCAGTATGTGAAGTTGGCTTCGCAACTCGAAAAGTCCATATTCCGGACTCAACAAGTCCGCCATTCTGGATGAAGCCCTAATTTTCAGGGTGTGTACCCTATTTAAACACCATTATAGCCCCAAACCAACCTCCTTCACCTCTCAGAGACTTTTCCCCGAAACCCTAGCCTCCTTGAAGTGTGTGTGAGTGATCTTTGCCCTTGTAAAGGAATCTTGGTGCATTGTTGAGCAAGAGAAGAAGGAGAAGGTAGAAGAACTCAAGGAAGAAGAAGTAGATCCAGATTATACTCCTCTTTGGCCATCCTTTCTGGTAGTAAAGCTTTCACCTTGGTTATTGTATTGCTAGATCTAGTTTCTCCCCAAATTGATGCTTTTGAGATCAAAAACCCCAAATCCCTAGTGAAGAAGCTTTGTAATCAATCCATATCTCGGATCTAGCCTCTCTTGAGTTTCAGGAGCTCAAGAAGGCCACCTTTTGGCAGCCATGGCTTTGTTTTAGTCAAGTAACCCCCCATAATAGCCAAGTTTGAGTGTTATCGCTTCATTGCATCATAGATACACGTAAAGTTAGCAACTTTACGTGCTCAGATAGTCCCAGAAACCCATATCTATGATTTGGATGCACTAAAACTGATTAGAATCGACTGAATAGAATCTGCATTCAAAGGACTCCGCGAGTTGTTCTTCTGACTCGGCGAGTCAGGTCATGAGTCTTAGATTCCCTGTTCAGTAGTAGCAAGTCTGTTTAGTGAATGGAGTAAAGACTCAGTGGGTTAAGACATGGATCTGAGTGTAGAGGGACTCGGCGAGTCTACGCCCTGACTCGGCGAGTCCAAGGCAATCTCCTTACCCGTTAGAACAGACTCGACGAGTTGTTCATACAACTCGGCGAGTCACAGACTGGAAGTGTTCTTCTGTTGAAGGTGAACTCGACGAGTTGATCATGCAACTCGGCGAGTCGGATGAGGATTGGCAGGAAATCAGTTAAGAAGGAGAACTCGTCGAGTTTTGGTTAAACTCGACGAGTAGAGTCGGGAAGGGGGTAGAAGGAAAGATAGTGACTCGACGAGTTGACGGCCCAACTCGGCGAGTCAGGTCAACGGATTGTTGACTTTGACCAGGGGTAAAATAGTCATTTTACCCTAAGATTAGTTATCAGTGTTTGATTAAGTGTCTTTTGGGAATTGTAGCCGGGGAGTTACCGGAGCAGCAGTCAGACAGTTCCCGAGCAGCATTTCGACAGCCAACCTTACGATGTGAGTTTTCCTTCCTGTAGGAACAGGTCTACGGCCACAATGCCGGCTCGTTTAGTTAACAGTAGTTTTGGACTACAGTCCAATGCAGTACTTTAGTATGCTTGGTGTCTTTGTGATACAGGCATGGTATGTGTTATGTAATCCGGACTATAGTCCGATGCAATATGCAGTATATGTGTTCATATTATATGATTATGTTATCCTATGTTAGTCAGTTCTGGAATTCGGTTCGATGCAGTTCCGAACTTCGGTCTGATGCAGTGGGCAAGACCCTAGTCAGTTCCAGACTTTGGTCCGATGCAGTTCCGGACTTCGGTACGATGTAGTGGCCATGGCCCAGTCAGTTCCGAACTTCGGTCCGATGCAATGGGCAAGGCCCTAGTCAGTTCCGGACTTCAGTCCAATGTAGTTCCAGACTTCGGTCCGATACAGTGGGCAAGGCCTAGTATGTGTTGTATATGTTATTGTATGGTATGTGCTAGTTTGGGGGAGCTCACTAAGCTTCATGCTTACAGTTTCAGTTTTGGTTTCAAGTACTTCAGCTAGCAAAAGGAAGGGATCAGGATGATGGCATGACACACACCATAGTTTAGCCTGGGAGATTGACTCTGATATTTTGATATGATCTTGACACTAGTTTTTATTTGATAAATTATTATGACATTTAAGATACACGATTCATGGTTTTTATCTTTTGATATTTGATATTATGGTTTAGTAACGTTTTCAAACACAAATTTTTGGGTTGTATTTTTAGGATGTTTCATGTTCTATCATTCATTAATACTTTTCAATGATTTAGAACCATGTTTAATCCTATAAGCATGATCATATTCACTAATCTTTTAATAAATATGATGAATAATCTTGTTGATATTTATGATGGACTCAACTAGTGCACACCATTGTGAACCCAATTTTCTAGTCCTTCACTTGACTCTTTGTCAGGGAATTAGTCTTAAATTTTTCTAAGTACTAACATTTTTCATACATCATATGACTTAAATCATACGATTCCAAGCTTCTATCCAATTGAAATTAGGGTGATGAGAATCTTTCCTTACTTAGAGAAATTCGACACTTCCATAAATAACATAACTAAGAATCACATCCATTTATAGAAATACACAACATCAATTTTTCACAACGATTTCATTGCAAGGATATATATATAAATAAGAAAAACCAAAAAAATTAGTTTATTCATAAAAGCAGCGGAAAACGTGTCCTTACAATGCAAAATCAACTGAAAACTATGTACTCAAATATTCCTAACAAATCTATCCATTCTTCCTAAGCTCAAAATCTGATCTTCGAATCCATATGATCGTAATCCATTTCTTCGTGATCAGACTCATCTTGCTCTTTCATCAAGCTTCCTCTCTTTTCTCTGATCCTACAAAAACATTCAAATGTAGTCTTATCACATCATGTATTAAGAATCAATGAATAGGAACTTAGTGGAGTTAGATAGTGGATTTTACCTGAAGTAGAGCCGTACTCCTTGACTCTCTCATCTCTTAGTTTCCTCAGGTGATCGGGAGAGCTTTATATCCAACGCCCCTTCTTTTGGCAGCAGAAACAAGTGGCTTCTTCTGGAGTGAACACAGAAGCATGGCTTCTTTTGAGCCGAGTTTGCACCGGTTATCGAGGTGTAGCAGTTAGCGAGGGAGTTTCAGGATCTTACTCAGACTACTAAGACTGTGGCGGAGATTACTGCCAAGTTCAGGGAGAGGGCTTTTCTCGTCCTCAGAATGCGGCTGATGAGGAGATGAAGAAGGCTCGTTATCATGAGATGTTGAGGAGTGATATTAGATAGTTTGTGAGCTGGTCCACCTATAAAACGCTGGATGACATGATTGCGAGGGCTCGTGAGAGAGAGATAGATTTGGAGATGGAGAAGAAGAGGAAGCCATATGCGGCATCAGGCACAGGGAGTTTGGGCAAAAAGCCCAAGGTATCGGATCACAGATCCAGAGGACAGCAGAACCACAGTAGGTATGGCAAGTGTGGGAGATTGCACGATAGGGCATGCAAGGCAGGGATCTCCAGCTGCTACAAGTGCGGTCGGATCGGGCATATGAGTAAGGATTGTTCAGCCACCACCACCACCACATTAGATGATCTTTTTTGCTTCCATTGCAATTAAAGGGGGCATAAAAAGTCCCAGTACCCGAGTTTAGCAGCAGTAGGGAAGGTGGCAGCACCTGCCCCTGCTACTTTGAGGATTACAAACGGCCGTCAGGGTCGGGCTGAGGCGCCAATGGCAAAAAGTAGAGCTTTCCGGATGATAGCAGAAGAGGTGCGTGCAACTCCGGATGTGGTGACGGGTATGTATTTTCCTCTTATCTCTGTATTTAGTATTGATTATTTCTCATGGTTATGTGTTTGTATATAGGGTCGTTCTTAGTGAACGACATTTCAGCTACAGTATTGTTTGATTCGGGGGCCACCCGATCGTTTGTCTCGCTTGCGCTTAGCAAGCGGTTTAGTAGAGCTTCGGGGGAGCTGGTCAGTCCAATTGAGGTTGAGATAACTGATGATAGGACCGTTAGGGTCGCGAGGGTATAGCTCCTCATATTTCATGGTTTCATGATTTGATTTTGGGGGTACTCTGATGTTTATACTATTTTGAAAACAAACTGTAACGACTTAATGGATTTAAATGTGTTATAAAGTTTTAAATTGGCTTGAATTTTATGGGTGTTACATAAATTTCTAAAAATTAAAATCTTTTAATTTGAAATTTTAAATATTAAAACTTTAATTTAATAATTATCCCAAAATTAAACAATCAATTTGAATTATCAAATCTTGAAGGATTAACTGTTAAATTAACAATTAATTTAACCTGGTCCCTTAAATCCCCTAAAATTCGAAAATTAGGATAGGATAATTCAAAATCTTTAATTACCATATTAAACAATTAAAGGGATAATTACAAGATATGACATTATCCAAATCCCTAAAATTTAGGAATCTTATCTTGGGGAGGAGGCAATTTCGAAAAGCCTAGGGTTGGATAACCCTAAAATTCAAAATCTTGGAGGCTAAGGAAAGGGTTTGGGAAACCTTATCAAAATTTTTCGAAATCTAGGGTTTAGGAACCCTAATTTCGAAAATCAAGCTCTTTGGGTTTATTTACTATAAACCCTAATATGTCAAATTCATACTTTTGTATAAAATCTAATTGAAAACAAAACCAAAAAATCTCTGATACCACTGATGGGATTTTATAAAAACAATCCTGTGTGTACATGCAACCCTAGATACGGATCTATGTTTTCACTATTAGTCATACAACATTATGAACACAAAGGAAACATAACATGCTCCTAGGTAATTTCGAAAATCATGAGGAAGAATGGAATACATATCTCTTGTTGTTATTTTGTAATAACAACTTGTATCTTGAATATTCTTGTCTTTGAAAGCAAGTACCGCCAGTGTAGTACCTCTAATGGCTCACAAACACCAAGAGCAAATGGAGAGGCAAGAGAGAGAGAGAGAGAGAGAGGAGGTATGAAATTTGGCTCTAGGAACCCTAGGTATCAAGTGGCCGAATTTCTTATGTCAAGGGGTCTTTATATAGGTGTAGGAATTAGGGTTTCAGTCTGTATCCTTATATGGTTGCTTAGCCACCAAGCAAGCCAAAGGATAACTCTAGAAGCCCTATCTTTGGATGAATTCTAAGGCCTTTAACCCTTTGAATTTTTCCACCCTATCTCATAGGTTTTCCTTACCCAACTTTATAACTATCACATAATTACAGTTCAATCCCCCTAGTTTAATTAATTTCTTTTGATCACAAAATTAATTCTTGACCAATGTTAATTAACAAATATGATTTCTCTTTTAATATATTATTCTTAGAATATATTATTAAACCATAATAACCTATTTCTCTATTATTTCTCCAATCAAGTTTCTTTGGTGAAGGCAACCCAAAAGGACCATGCACAACCGGGTCAAGTACTTACCAAATATGGTTATGGGCTTAGACAATAATCCAACAGTGCCTACACGTGCAACTAAGTTTAGTCAAGTCTAGAACTGACTCGAATTTTGACAGTTGTCACACAACCACTCTTCGATATGTAGTATGGAAGGAGGTTTAGGACCCCGGTTTATTGGGACAAGGTCAGACATCAGGTCATGGGGAGTACTGAAAGTGGTGCTCAAGACCACTAAGTTGATACAGCAAGTGCGTGATAGGTTGCGGTTTGTACAAAGCTGGAGGAAGAGTTATGTAGACAATCATTGTTCAGACCTCGAGTTTGAGGTGGGAAATTTTGTGCTTCTAAATGTGTCACCTTGGAAGGGAGTCATCCGGTTTCGGAAGCGGGGCAAGTTGGGCCCCCATTTTATTGGTCCCTTCAGGATTACGTACTAGGTGGGTAATGTTGCATACCAACTAGATTTGCCTACTGAGCTCAGTCAAATTCACAACACTTTCCATGTCTCTCAGTTGTGGAATTGTATAGACGATGATTTTGTGTTGATTCCATTAGATGATATTTGGGTCAATGAGTGCCTGAACTGTGTAGAGAGGACGATTGCGATAATCGACAAGAAGACGAAGGCACAATGCAATAAAGTTGTGAAACTGGTGAAGGTGCAATGGTAGCACCGAAGGGGTTCTAAGTGGACGTAGGATCTAGATGACGAGATGAGGGATCATTACACCGAGTTATTTTCAGAGGCGTAATTCAAGGACGAAGTCTAATTCTAGTGGGGGAGAGTTGTAACATCCGAATCTCGAGGTACTTTGCATTTTCCAAAATTTAGCTATTTATTGGATCGCCACACTGTGGTGGGGAGGCACCACGATGTGGCAAGTTAGGGTCAACCCGCATTATTTATTTAAGCCGCCAAAGCATGGTAGTATAGGCCACGACGTGGCACCTGGCTGATGGAAAGCCCTATTTTTTTGGTTTCGCTCCCTAGATAAAGGAATGAGGAGGCTAGGGTTTGCTCACCCTCAGCCTCCATTAGACCTGTGAAAACCTGAATCTCTCTCTCTCTCCCTCTCCCCCCTTTCTCTCTCTCTCCCTCTCCCTCTTTTTTTGCCTTTGTTGGTGTTATTGAAGCTTTTTAAGGAAAACAAAGAAGAGGTGAGCTTATATTTGGCAAACTAGTCCTCATCCTTTGTGTTAGCAATCTTCTAGGCCCTTGTAAGTGTCCAAGACTCTTTTTTTTTATCAAAGTAGATTGCTAGATCTTATGTTTTGACTCTTAACCTTCATGTCTTGTGAATTGGAATGATGGGATCTCATAAAGCTTGCAGCTTTATGAATCTATGGGTCTTTCAGTATGATTATTGATTTGGATCTAGTTTCTTCATGGGTTTTGTGCCATGCATGAGTTTTCCATAGAAAACCCCACTTTTGGCTCATTATGGCTTCAAGACATGCATGTCTAAAAAGCACCAACTTTTATGTTAGATTAGGTATTAGAATCTGTTCTGGAGTAAATGAGTTATGGACACTTTAGAATAAGTGATTAATGAGGAAAGTCAAGTCATTTTCCAGCTCCTTTGAATCTAGGGTTTGGGACTTTGACCTTGTGGATGGACTTATCAGGTAAAGTTGAAAACTTTATCCTTCTACACCTTGTTTCAGATTAAATATAGAATTTGGATCCTTTGGGATCAAAGAAAATAGCTTAATCTATTAAGTTGTTGAAAACCCAATGATGACAGCGTGGCTCAGGTTTCCACGATGTGATAGTGGAGAAAATCGTAACTAGTTTTACTAGTGGGCCACGATGTGGCCATAGGTGATCACGACGCGGCGGTTGACTAATGTGAACGTTAAACGTTGACTTTGACCATTGACCTTTGACTTGAGCTAAGTTTTGGTCAACCACCTATTTTGGAGAAAGTGCTCAAGGTTTACTTGGTTTGACTGATTATGTGGTGCGTAGTAGCGGTACTCTATCAGTGAGAGCAGTAGTAGTAGAGCATTTTCTGTGAAGTGAGTCTCATTGTGCTTGTGGATCGAAGGCACCAATGTCGGCCCACCAAATTGTTTATGTCAAATGCTAGCTATTTTGTGACTCTTACATGTTTATATGATTGGGTTGAAATAGGATCCATGGTTGGGCCTATATTTTATGATTGGGTTGAAACAGACCCCACGGCTGGCCCATGAGTATATGAAGGTAAGAAGAAACCCCAGGGCTAGGCCCATACTTGTGTATTGGGTTGGAATACACCCCAGGGATAGGCCTAATTGTATGTTTGGTATGTGGTACTTTGGGAAACTCACGAAGCCTTGTACTTACAATTTACGTTTATGGGTTCAGGTACATCTAGTACGAAAGGGAAAGGCCTGACGTGATGACATAACATCATCCCCTCGTGATTTTTGCACTTTTTGGATGATTGTGCTATGATATTTTGACATTGACCCTTCATCATAGTGTTTGGGTTCCATATTCTGGGGGTACGTTGCATATTTTGATGGAAGAGACACATAAGTCGAGGTTTTCTATTCATCTGGGAGAAACAAAGATGTACAGAGACTTTAGGCTTGATTATTGGTGGCTCTGGATGAAGTGGGATGTGGCATGGTATGTAGAGAGGTACTTGATAAGCAGGAAAGTCAAGGCTGAGCATCAGAGACCTCACGGAAAGACAGAGTCGCTGGGTGTTCCCATTTGGAAATGGGAAGAGATTATGATCGATTTTATCACAAAGCTACCTAGACCACGCAAGAATTAGATTGTATTTGGGTCATCGTGGATCGATTGACCAAGAGTGCACCTTTCATTCATATTCAGGAGAGCATTTATGCGGAGAAATTGGTGGATGTCTATATCCGAGAGGTTGTGGCACGACATGGGGTTCCCGTCTCATTGGTTTTAGATCGAGATGTTCGGTTCACTTTTAGGTTTTGGAAGAGATTCCATGAGTAGTTGGGTACTCGTCTTCTTTTTAGCACAACTTTCCATCTGCAGACTGATGGGCAGAATGAGCGGACTATTTAAACTTTTGAAGATATGTTGAGGGAATGTGTATCGGATTTTGGCAGTAGCTGGGATATGTATCTCCATTCGTTGAGTTTTCTTACAACAACAACTATCACACCAGTATTGATTGACCACCTTTCGAGATGCTCTACGGGAGAAAGTGTCGGACCCCGATTTGTTGGGGTGATGTGATGGGTTTTAGCCATAAGAATATCCTATGTGCTCATACAAACCCTAATGCTTGGATCTAGGTTTCTCTATTGTACATGCAATTCATCCAAGACTTCAAACCCTAGATCTAATATATGATAATCAATATAACATATGAATTAGGGTTTAGATCATACCTTGATTGTTATGTATCAATAACAATCTCAAATCCTTCTTGTATTGACTTTAGAAAGCTTAGAGTCACAAATGTCACTCCTCTAATGGTTCACAAACACCAAGAGCAAGAGGATGAAGAAGAGAAGAGAAGGAGGCTGCCCAAAACGTGTGGAAACCCTAACCAATTAGTTCACATGTTTTTGAGGCTTAAGGGTCCCTTCAATAGTGAGGCTATTAGGGTTATCTAATAAGGAAACCCTAATTTGGATGCTTAGGCCCTAAGCAACCCATGAACCCCTTTCTTAAAGGCCTTTGGACGATTTCTAATGGGTTTCCCCATAGAATTCGTCCACCCCTTTAATATGGAGTCCATTAGCTCAATATTCAACTAGCACACAATTGACAGTTCTAGTCCCTTAAGTTTAATTAATGTCTTTTAGCCACAAACTTAACTCTTATTAATTCTTGACTAATATTAATTAAACAATATGATTTCTCCTTTAATATATTTTTCTCATAATATATTAATAAATCATATTTAATCCTTTCTCTCCATAATTCATCCTATCAAGTTGCTTTGGTGAAGCCAACCCAAAAGGACCATGCACCATCGGGTCAAGTACATACCAAAATAGTTATGGACTTAGACACTAATCCAATAGTCTCCCACTTGGATAAGTCTAATAACTATTACGCGTATGACTTCAGATCCTGATCTGCAATCGTAGCTTTTTCAAGCCGTTGTCAACTCTGATCTTATCAGATACGCGTGTCCTTTAGATAAGGGATCATATATTCCTCCATTATAGATATCGTATAGACTGAGACATGGATCTAAATCATTCTCTCTGTCTACGTGCTGTTTCCCGAATTCAGATTTATGACGACTGACAACAGACTACAATTTGAACACATCAATTTAGTCCCGGCCTGGCCAAGCACTTAGGTGCCATCACTAAATCATCGAGGGGACCACGAATATCGCTTTTATCCTACTTTGGATAAAAGGAACGGATAAACTTTGACTCAATGCTTGCTTGTACTCACTTACTAAATTACACACAACAATATGTTTTATAACACCAAGTTACTGGTGCGTTTACATATTATCAATGTGCAACCAACTCACAAGATACAACTCACACATCTCGGTTTCAAGAATTTAAGATGTTATCGTCTCACTAATCACTCATGATACAAATCCATGAAGTGATCTAAGTGCGCGTGGGTTTAATCCAATGCTTAAATCTCATTCATAAGCACTCATGAACGTTGCAGCAAACATTTTCTTATGTCCAATACTCTTTAGATAATCCACACACCAATTCATGATAGTCTTCATTCATATCTACTTCCAACATATGAACTACTGTGGCCTGTTTGAATAATTTGACTGTTCTCAACCAATTAAATTATTTAGGAAGTCAAAACATGCAAAGTGAAACACAAGAATAATACTAATCCCATATGGCCTCAAACCTTTGAGTATAAATAAAACGCCTTTTATTTATCACCATATCGATTACTCATTATTTGTTGTTTCGGGTAATCAACTTCTTACTTGAATTATTACTACACTTGTCCCATACTCTTAGCATGCACACAATGTTTACCTATGGTTCTTACTTTGTGAAATAGATCAAATGAACACATTTCATTTCACAACTCCCAATCCTTTTCACAAGTGAAAGAATATCAAATTCTTGCCACTTATAGAATATGCTAGATGCAATAATCCTTTCGTAATGTCACTGCACTAAGGTCACAATGACTATTGCCAAAGAAATTACAAATTCCTCTATCGGAGATTGTTACAAGACAATTCCATAGATGTAATGTGTCTCACTCAAAGTACATTCCTTTGAACATCCTTCTTGCATAAAAGTTTCTAATCTAGACATAGATTCTTAATATCCAACTCCCAATATGGAAACTTTTCCATACTTACCATATGACAACTCATTCTCATTAGAATCTTATCTATTCATAATTATGTCGATATGCTCCATCCAATATCATACTTCCAACTACTCACAAGCGACCAATCTTTAGCAAGCTTTGGATCGTCCTTTTATAGTTGTTTTATCTTAGTCAAAACCGATTCTTGTCCTTTTCCCTCTAAATGCGCTAGACATTTGGAAAATTTTAGAATGGTCAAATATTATAGCATTTGCAATCAATCCTATACCCGAAGCGTATGGGACACGATGCATAATGTCTTACATGAAGATTTAATACTTTATCAATCTTCTGCCATAATATTTTATGTGTCATGTTCTTATGATTCGAATTATGAAGAGGAATGTCGTAATCATAATCGAAATTTAAGAACTCACTATGTATCCTTGACTAAGTTTATTAACATTCCATAACCTAAGCCTTTAGTTTTGAAATGAAGTACAATATTCTCTCCCTTAATTATAGAAAAACAACTATTCAACCCTTACAACTTTGCAAAGTATGACTCTTGTTTTCTATAATTAATATTGCTAACTTGCAATACTTGTCTTAATAATCATGCAATCATAATACTTATGCTCCCACTATCACAATGATTATTATAAACATAACATTTATGCTCCCACTAGCTTTGACACGTATTCAGAAACAGCTTAACTTTCAGAAAAACAATACCTATTGAATTTCTTTAAGTTCATATTTCTAATACCCAGTGCTTTGATAATCTTTTATCAAGGCTTTATACACCTTTTCCATAGATAGTTCATGTGTGTGTCCTAAACAATTCAGACTAATTGCCAGATCTCACAATTCGAATCATGGAAAGGGATACCGTAACCATAATCGAATTTGAGAATAAATTTTATATCTTCTTAAAATCTTTCTTAGTGAAAGCATTTCCTCACAGTCATTTTAATGGAGGAGGAAATCTTATGACACTTTGATTTTAATGGTGTATGTGTTCCTATCCATGTGAATTTGTTAAAAACCAAGTTTACGACAAATTCGAACTCATATGGACCGAACTTTCTTAATCTTGATTTCTTGCCTTATGGTAACACGGCTGCCCACCATGTCTTCCAAGTAGTTAAGCAGATCACCCTTTTCTATCAATGTACTTTTCATTGATCAATGTTCTTGCCTTTTATGCATTCAATGAGAGCTCATAGGACTCATATGCATAATTAACTCGATTGGAACGACACAGATTCAAGATAATGTCAACACGATAGGTTGTAAACCTCTACTCGTGTGCTAGTGATGATCGATAAGGTTTATTCTTGAAACCTTTCAAGACCATTAAGACTCCCACTGACTCCTTGACATATGAGGTTCTCTTTTCAATAAGCATTTCTTGACAAACAAATATTCAAGAGTTAGTGTAGCTTTTATCAAGACAAAACACCATATAAAATTGGTCCTAGTTGGTCTTTGTCTTGTCCAAGACATCACAACTTTCCAATTTCAAATGTACGAACATAAGAAAATCCTTTCCAAATTCTACATTTGATGAATGTTATAAACCTTATTAAGACTTGTCACTCAATATCACAATCTTAACTCTAAGACTAGTTTTGGAATGAAGTATGATTGACTTCTTGATTTAACCATTTCTTTAATTCTTGATTCCTCTTCTTATACATACAATTGTACTAAGACTTACTTAGAGGATCAATTGAAATATGGTTCTTAATCATTAAGACATATCATAAAGTATAAAAGGTACTCTCCCTTCTTCTTAGAATAGAGAAACTTTTATCTTTCTGCCTACTTCATTCTTCTTATTCGTACTGCCATTGATTTAAACCTTTTCAATCAATTCAGAATTACACTTAATCTTATAAGAATAATCATATTTACTAAACCTTTAGTAAATCATGACGAATATCTTTGTTACTCTTGTGGTGGACTTGATCAACACACAACTTTGTGTACTTGATCTCCTAGTCCTTCACTTGACACTTGTCAACGAATTAGTCTAATTTCCAAATATGAAATTTCTCATTCATCGTGCAACCAAGTTGCATGATTCCAAGTTTCTATCCAATTGAAACTTGGGCGATGAGAAACTCTCCCTATTTGGTAAATTCTCGACATTCCCACAATTATCATAATTGAGAATCGCATCCATTAGTTGTAGAAATATGCAAGCATCAATTTTTCATAACGATTTCATTGCAAGGAAATAAATAAATAAATAAATGAGTCAAACCAAAATTTATTTTTTATTTATAACAGTAGCGGAAAATATTTTTCCTTACAATGCAAAATCAACTGAAAAACTATGTAATCAAATATTCCTAACAACTCTATCATAACTTTCTAAGCTCAAATCTAATCTTCGAATCCATTCGATCGAGATCCATTTCTTCGTGATTAGACTCATCTTGCTTTCTCATCAAGCTTCCTCTCTTTTCACTAATCCTGCAAAACATTCAAATGCAATCTTATCACATTATGTATTAAGAATCAATGAATAGGAACTTAATGGAGTTAGATAGTGGATTTTACCTGAAGCACAGCCATACTCTTTGACTCTCCCATCTTCTGGACTCTTCAGGCTCTTAGGACAGACTTGTATCCAACGCCCTTTCTCTTGGCAGCAAACGCAGGTCGGTTCTCCTAGAACGTCCTCGGAAGCAAGGTTGGTTGACTTTCCCAACAAATACGCTCCATTGCTTTGCCAAATCATTTCTGATTCAGCAGCAATGAGCATGTAAGTTAGGTCAATGAGGTTTTCGTCATGATCCATCATATAATACTTTATTTTGAACTCATTATATGATTCGGGAAGTGACTGCAGAACCCAGTTCACAACCAACTTATCCGGGAATGACGCACCCAACATTATCAACCTATCGATGTGTGATTTCATTCCTAGAACATGGGCACACACGGGTTTACCATCTTCATGTTTTATTTCCAATAGGGCTTTAGTGACATTGAACCTTTCAATTCTTCGATCTTGTGGGTTAGGTAGAATAACGGTAGGAGGAGGAGGAAGTGAAGCATGATCTCTTGTTCCTCGATCGAATCGTGGAATATCATCTTCACGTGGAATGCTTGTTCCACGGGATTTGGGAAGACCATAGTTGTCGAACTTTGACATCTACAAAACAGGAGAAAACAAATTCAAGTTAGTTGATCGATTGGGTCCTTAATAAATCACCCAAATGATATACTAGGGCTAGGACCCAACACAATATTCCACAACTCGAGAGAGGGATGCCGTAACCCAAATTGCAGAACATTTGAAGGTAAGTGAATGACGATTCACTAATTTTCCGCCATGAAAAACGAAAAAAAAAGATTAAGTTTTAAATGTATTGAAAACTCCTAGATCCTTTGAGATTCATTGAACTTTTCAATGGCATGTTTAAATCTCGATATGCCCCTCTAGTTTGTGACTGGGATACCGAGGATCACAAAGCGGGTGTGAATAACCTTGCAAATCTACATGGCTCCCTCACATGTTACAGTCACCTATTCGATGTGCCGGTAAACCACACACGCTCCACCGAACTATGACAAACATTGAGTCACCCATTGTTACCTTTGCTTAGAACCATTTAGTGTGCCGGTTAACCACACACGCTCCACTAACGTCTTCGCAAGGGTACAAAGTGTAATTTCATGGAATTACATCAATTCACTTTTGCCTAAAGTAACTAAGATTGGGAATTTTGAAAAAAGCATTTAGTTACTTTTGTATTTCATTATACTTATAATGGAAGGTTTCTGTCCTATCCTACCCGTTCGACTTACGACCCTCCACTAGTCAAGAGTGCGGTGGGTAAGAGTGGATACTCATTCAATCGCCATTTTATAGGCAATTTCCTTCAACACCCCTTATAAACCAGCTTCGTGAATGAGGCCTACTAACGGTAAGACTCACTTTTACTCATACATATATATAATGTTAGACTTTTAATGTTATATATAGTATAGGGTGTATTTTACACTTTTAAAATACTAGGTGGTCAAATTTAACAATTATACTTTTAATTCAATTAAATTGTAAACCAAAACTTTATGGATTTATTAAACCTCTTTTAATTATACACTTTAATTAATTAATAAAACCAAAAGGGTGTGATTTGAATCTTTTCAAAACAATACTAGGGTTTTAGAATTTAACATTCCTAAATTAAACTTTTAATCAACTTTTAAATTCCAAAACTTGAGGGCAAGTTTTGAAACATTTCAAAACATTAGGGTTTAGAATTTAAATATTTCAAAATCAAACTTTTCAATCAAAATTTAAATTCCAAAACTTGAGGGCAAGTTTTGAAACCTTTTTCAAAACATTAAGGTTTCAACTATTTAAATTTCAAAACAAAACTTTTGAGTTCAAATTTAAACTATAAAACCTAAAGGGGAAAAATTGAAACTTTTCATAACACAAGGATCAAATAACAAATAATATAAATTAAACAATTAATTTTGACATTATCTATATTTGACCTAATTTCAATTTCTTGCAAGATAAGTTACCCAATTAATACAAATAATCAAACTTTAATCATATAAGGAAGTTATTATCTAATCAATTGGTAATTATCTTTTGTTTAATCAAGGATATACTCAAAATATGATTAAAATTCGAATTTTAATGACCCATAACAGTTAAGGCAAGTATCCATGAGTAAAACAACAAGAAATCCCGAAATCCCCTCTTTCTGACGCTCGAACTCGCCGAGTACCACACTGTACTCGCCGAGTTGAGGCCTACTCGCCGAGTACACTGTGGTACTCGCCGAGTTCATCAGGCAGTGAGCTCAAAACTAGATTTTTCAACTTGAAAAAACATACAAGGCATCAATACAATAGAAACCAATCAAGGCTCTGATACCACTGATGGGTTTTAGCCATAAGAACATCATATGTGCTCATACAAACGCTAATGCTTGGATCTAGGTTTCTCTATTGTACATGCAATTCATCCAAGACTTCAAACCCTAGATCTAATATATGATAATCAATATAACATATGAATTATGGTTTAGATCATACCTTGATTTTTATGTAGCAATAACAATCTTAAATCCTTCTTGTATTGACTTTAGAAAGCTTAGAGTCACGAATGTCACTCCTCTAATGGTTCACAAACACCAAGAGCAAGAGGATGAAGAAGAGAAGAGAAGGAGGCTACCCAAAACGTGTGGAAACCCTAACCAATTAGTTCACACGTTTTTGAGGCTTAAGGGTCCCTTAAATAGTGAGGCTATTAGGGTTATCTAATAAGGAAACCCTAATTTGGATGCTTAGGCCCTAAGCAACCCATGAACCCCTTTCTTAAAGGCCTTTGGACGATTTCTAATGGGTTTCCCCATAGAATTCGTCCACCCCTTTAATATGGAGTCCATTAGCTCAATATTCAACTATCACACAATTGACAGTTCTAGTCCCTTAAGTTTAATTAATGTCTTTTAGCCACAAACTTAACTCTTATTAATTCTTGACTAATATTAATTAAACAATATGATTTCTCCTTTAATATATTATTCTCATAATATATTAATAAATCATATTTAATCCTTTCTCTCCATAATTCATCCTATCAAGTTGCTTTGGTGAAGGCAACCCAAAAGGACCATGCACCATCGGGTCAAGTACATACCAAAATAGTTATGGACTTAGACACTAATCCAACATGATGTCGGTCAGCGAGTCATGGGTAGCACATAGGTGGTGATCTGGACTACCGAGTTGATCCAACATGTGCGTGGGAGGTTGCAGACCGCACAGATCTGACATAAGAGTTATACTAATAGGTGCCGATCGGATTTGCAGTTCCGGGTCAGGGACATGGTACTACTGAAGGTGTCTCCTTGGGAAGGTTTCATCCAGTTCAGGAAGCGGTGCAAGTTTGGCCCCAGATATATTGGTCCGTTTAGGGTAATTGCCCAGGTGGGCAAGGTTGGTTATCATTTGGAGTTACCCGAGAATCTCAGTCAGATTCACAACATTTTTCATGTCTCTTAGATGCAGAAATGTTTGGTCGATGATTTCGTAGTGGTGTCGTTGGAGGACATTCAGGTGGACAAGCGCCTAGACTACATAAAGGGATCGATTGCGATCCTCGACAGGCAGAAAAAGACTATGAGAAAAAAAGAAAAGGGTTTAGTAAAGGTGCAATACCAGCACTAGAAAGGCTCTGAGTGGATATGGGAGTCTAAGGAGGAATTGAGAGAGCACTATCCAGAGTTGTTTGCAGAGGCGGACTGTGAGCACGAAGTCTGATTCAAGTAGGGGACAATTGTAACACCCGTGGTCCAGTTATTTTTATATTCGACTTAAATTATTAAAAAGTTTGCAGAATTGGTCCCTACGATGGGCATACGTGATAGGTACATCGGGCATAGGTCATTAAATATGATCGTGGGTTTCCAAGAGTACGCTGGACGTATTCATGCAGGTGCCAAACCCTAATTTTTAGGGTTTGGTCTCAATGTAAACATCTTAAGACCCTCAAGGCCTCTCTCATCAACAACCTCCATTGTCCCAAAGCATCATTTCGAAATCCTTGCCACCTTGTGAGGACCTTGAGCTCTTAGAGTGATTATTGTGTGTTTTGGTTCATTTTTAAGAAGAATGAGTTCATTGGAGAGGTGTTCGGAAGCTTGGATCTTGTAAATCCAGACTTAGTTTCTTATTTTGCATCTTCTTGAGGTATAAATCCTCAAACTTTATGGATCTTTAGTGTAGATATGGTTTTGGGTAATGTTTTGAGCATGTTTTGGTCCCATGGCTTGGATCTTGTGAGTAAAAGTTACTCTAGAACCTTTGAGCATCATTTCTGAGTTTGTTAAGTCATAAAAATCGCATCTTGGAGGTTATAGTCCACCCATGCATGAGTTGTTGACATTTTTCTGAAGTTATGAACACAAGGTTTAGTGTTGGGTCCATTAAGCCATTCAAAAGCTTAAAGTTACCAACTTTATTAGTTAAGACTTTCTTAAGAGTTAAATCTGTGAATTGGGTGTTAAGCATTAAGTGTTTAATGGCAAGTTTTGGACATCATTGAGGTATGTTGGGTGTACGCATGGCATACTCACTAGAAGGCTATTGGGCCATTTTGGGCATTGAGTCATTATGGGTTTGGGCCATGATTAGATGGTTCAAGTAAGGGAAGGGTAAAATCATCTTTATCCTTAGCATGATAGAATATAATATGAACCATTTATCAGGGGTTATTACCCTGGTTATTAATTAGGGTTGATTTTGGGTGTGTTTAGAGTGAGGAGCCATGGTAAGCCCAAGAGTTTGATTTGTTTATAATCTGATTGTGGAGAGTCTCTTCATTGTACTTGTGGGTCGAAGGCACCAATGTCAGCCCAGTCGATTATGTTGTAGGATAGAATTGGTCTTCATGACACTTACTAATATGTATGTATGTGTTTGATGTCTTTGTGACTCTGGCTAGTATGACTGTATACTTAGATGTAATGGGTGAAATAGACCCGTACCAGTTGAAAGATACTGAAGTAGTCAGAAGGGACTCAACGAGTCGGAAGGGACTCAGAGGTGAAATGGACCCGTTACATACTTAAGTATGATATGTATGTATGATGTATTGTATGTGGTATTTTGGGGAACTCACTAAGCTTTGTGCTTACGATTTATGTTTAAGGGCGTGTTTAGCATGGAGCTTTTGGAAGCGTTTGGGAGCTTCTAGCTTTTAGCTTTTGACAAAACGCTCTAGTTTAAACAAAAAGTTTCATTTGGCAGTACGAGCGTTTAGCTTTTAGTTTTAACAAAACGCTCCGATTCTAAAAGCTATTTCATGTAGCGTTTAACAAAACGCTCCTGAGCTTTTGAAATCAATTTCCATAATTACCCTTAAAAATATATTTATATATTTATTTATTTTTAATCAATTGTCCTTTTATATAATTTTATATATTTCAAAAGCTTCCAGCTACGTTTGCCAAACATTCATATAACAAATACAAACTATAGTTTCCCGCTACCAGCTATCTGCTACACGCTACCAGCTACCCGCTACCCGCTTCCAGCTAACAGCTACTTTTGTCAAACACGCCCTAAATGTTTTTCAGATACTTCTGGTTCAAAAAGGAAAGGGCATGACATGATCGCATCGCCTCTACCTGTGTCTGACATTTTATGATTTTGAGATTTTACTCTAATAATTGTTTTTACTATGACATACTTGATGGTTTTGAAATATATGGTTGATGGTTTGGTTGATTTTAAACAAAATTTTACTTTGTATTTTTGTATTTTTGTGATGTTACACATGCCTTCCTACAAACTACAAAAATCTTAATCCATGCTTCTTCCCTTTGAAAAAGAATATGCAGATTAACTAATGAATTTAAATGAAACGATCGTGAATTCGCGGTGGATATTTAATGGGATTAACTATTGAATTTAAATGGATAGACAGTTATTTTGTTGTAGCTATTAAATGTGAGGCTGTGAAAAATGACAAACAATTCTTAAATGGTCATGAATGTCTCAAACTAAATTTTTACTATCATTTATCGAGACGATTATGAAACTATTATTTTGCCTTTCTTCTAACTTAATTTGAGAGACGATTATTTTCATTTTACAATATCTATTTTTTGGAACAAGAATTTATTTTTTTACTCCCTCCGTCCCAATATTATTGTCCACAGACAAAAAACACACAGATTAAGAATATCATTAATTACCAGTAACTTTATATAATAAAATGACAGTTTTGTCATTACTTTGCATTTAATGTTTCATTAAATGTTTAGTTGGTTAAGTAATAATGAGGGGGTACTTTGGTAAAAATTTTATTTAATTTTAGAAGTTGACTATTATTTTGGAACAAACCAAAAAAAAAAGATGGATTATAATTTTGGGACGGAGGGAGTATCATTTTAATTGTCAGAGTTGTGAAAGGTCCTCCTTAACTAACGTTGTTATATTTAATCACTAGTTGTGAGACCCGTATATTATACGGGTTAATTAAAACAAAATAACTGAAAAAATGGAAATTTAATTTGAATTTGAAATTTAAAATAACTGAAAATTATGAGAAAAAAAAACATGCAAAATATAAATAAATTAAAATTATGTGTTTAGTTATCATATTTGTATACTAAACGGGTATATTATAACAAAATGTTAAACACAAAGGTTTAAACTGTAAATTTGTTTGAATTTGAAATTAAATTTTAGAATTTGAAATTTGAAATTAATAGTCATTAAGATATGTTTAATTTATAGAAACTAAATTAATGATATATTGGAAATGAAAAATGAAGTAAATGACAAGTGCAAAATAAATATATCTCAAAATTATGACAAAATGACATGTGACAAATTGAATGGGAGAATGACAACTGGCAAAATCATTCTTATTTATTAGGGTAGATTTATTTTATAATTATTAACTATCAAACTAAAATTATATATATATATATATATATATATATATATATATATATATATATATATATATATATATATATATATATGGGAAAATTAAATATATGGTTATCATATATGTAAGATTAGGTATAAAACCATCAAAATTGACATCATTTTGACTAAAAAACCACAATATTCTTTCTTTTTTAATTTAATACTATTTCTTTTTAATTCATATTATTTTTGATATCGTGATTCATCTCCAACATCTATGTATTTCGAATGTTTTTCTTTACTAGACCTCTAATAGGTTTTATAACTTTCCTCGATACTTATCTTATGTATACTTGTATGATTTTTTTTTATAAAAATATATACAAAGCCTAACGTAAGCTCTAATAGAGGATGCAAGAAAGATGGTAGAGAGATTTGATTGTGGTTTGTTAAAACAATGTAGTTTTAGATGGTTCTATATCTAATATTATGAACATAACAGTCACATATTTCACAAACCTTATATATATATATATATATATATATATATATATATATATATATATATATATATATATATATGTGTGTGTGTGTGTGTGTGTGTGTGTGTATGTGTGTGTGTGTTAATGTGTTTCTTACATTTATTGTGTGATAGAATGCACCAATAAAAATTTAGTAAAATTAAATAATTATTTACTTAAATAAAGATAGATATTAAGTGATTTCCCTAATTGTATATATTTTAAATGTTATCCATAATTATAATTCTCTTTTTTGGAGACTAATTAAATTCGTCATTAATATCAGCAATAACATTATTTCAGAATGAATTAACATCTGGGTTTTTATGTATAGGTTCGTTTTTTAATTTCAGGACTCACTCACTTAAAATACAATAAAGTTGAATGGAATATGAAGAACAAGAGTGTATTCTACTAGGATACACTATCATTCTGCAATAATACACTCTCATTCTTCTAGATAAGAATTAATTTTGAAAGCATATTATTGTTGACATTAGTTTTCACAAAAATAAATTACAAGTATGGATATCATTTAATATACATATAAATTTTACTAAATTCTTATTGGTGCATTCTAGCACACAATAGATGTGAGAAACATTTGAACCTACCTCTCTCTCTCTCTCTCTCTCTATATATATATATATATATATATATATATATATATATATATATATATATATATATAGGGAAAAGATCAACTGAGAACACCTAAAATGTTGAGAACGCGAGAAAAAATCTGAACCAATCAATATTAAGGGCATATAGGTAAACTTGTCTTTTAATTAAATTATAAAAAATAAAATAAAATGATATTTTCCTAAATTTTTGGGATTCTAATTGACTGTTACCAAAAAATGATTTTCTTTTTCCATTTTCTTTATATCATTAATGAAAGAGAAAAAAAATTATCAATTTCAAATGATTTTATTTTGCTTTACGTGATTCTTGTCCTTAAATAAATAAATATTATACTAATTTATTAAGTATACAATTGACTGAAAATATATAACAGTTTACTAATTTGATGATTTAATTTTATCAAATAGTGTCATATTCATAAATGAAAATGTCGTGACTGGATTTGTCTTTTGTTTTTTGTTCATGAATTGATATCCAAAAATGATTAAGAATTCATCATTTCATTACAAATAAATACGCCTCTAATTACAATCATAAATGAATACAACTCTAATCATACATGAATACATTTACCATAATACAAAATACATCTAAGTTCGTATATTTTCAATAGTTATATTCATAAATGAATATAAAGTGAATCATAAATAAATGCCTATAACATTGTTTTTTTTCTTTCAATTTTCTTGTTGCTATCATACATATAGAAACGAAGAGCACTGCATTTCCATGCTTTACAGTTATGCTTCTTCGAAACATCAAGCTCTAAATTGCACCTGTTCAAAACATAAATCATTAATGTATGAAATCATGCAGTTATAGTATACTTATATTCATTGATGATTAACTGCAAAATAATACATTTGACATTGTATTCATATAAGATTACAACTAAATTTATATTGATAAATTAATGGTCACATTCATAATATATGAACAAGAGTTAGAACAATAAGAAGGGATGAAAATGAAATCATAATATACGAACAAGAGTTAGATCAAGGAAAACACCATTTTGCCGGAGACTATACTGTGCCAGCCATCCGCCAAACCCTCCTCCGGAACTAACAATAGCAACAGCCTTATCGGCAAACACGTTCGGTGGCCTAGATGCCCAATTGATTGCGTTCTTCAAAGGTGCTGTAACCGTGTAATTGTACTCAGGAGAAGCAAAGAGGAAACATTCAGATTGAAGAATCTTCTGACGAAATGCTTCGACCTCCAGTGGAAATTTATCACCGACTTCGAGATCTGTGTTGAGCATCGACAACAGCGATATGTTGACGTTTACGATCGACATCGTGTCGATCGCTTGGGTGGCTAATTCAATGGTGGCCGGATGAGGCCATGATGGAAGGAAGCTTTGCGAGTGGAACCACAGATGGCAGCAACGTTAATGATCGGTTTGGGTGATGGCGAGGTCTGATGGTGGCGTATGGATGAGGCAGTGATATGTTGAAGACGTCTATTTAATGCTCTATGAGATTAGGTCAAGAAATAAAGAGGCAGAGAGTAATTATAGGAGTTTACAAAATTAAGGTAATGCTTATTTACCTTAATAGCCTTTATAATTTTCTTTAATTTAAAAATTAAAATTTAAATGTATTAATAGTTAGAAAAATAACAATTAATTACAGCCACACATCTTAAAAATTAGATGGTCCAGATCTGTTCTCGTGTTCTCAAACTTTTAGGTGTTCTCATTTGATCTTACTCCTATATATATATATATATATATATATATATATATATATATATATATATATATATATATATATATATATATATATATATATATATATAGGGGTCCAATTGAGAAAAAAAGGTTGAGAATGAGAGAATCATTCTCGGCCACACATTTATTTTGCCGCAAAAAACTTAGGCTTACCGGCGGAGGTGGGTAACGGATACACATATGTTTTCCATGTAACACCCATAAAAATTATGCCGAATTTGAACTTTTAAAAACATTTCAAAACCGTTAAATCATTACAAACTTGTTTTCAAAATGTATAATATCAAAGTTTTCCCAGAAACATAAACAATATA
Source organism: Lactuca sativa (assembly GCF_002870075.4). Lineage (NCBI taxonomy): Eukaryota > Viridiplantae > Streptophyta > Magnoliopsida > Asterales > Asteraceae > Lactuca > Lactuca sativa. Next base: position 204,478,576 of record NC_056629.2, on the reverse strand, counting down.
TGAGGAGCTGTATGATCACGCCTTTGCCTTGCCACGATCCCCTGATGTACCTGAGACAATAAACTAAAGCTGTAAGCCCGAAAGCTTAGTGAGTTCCCCCAAAATACACATACCCACAACAATACACATATAACCATAAACAAACATACTATGTGTCCACTCAGCCATCGGGTTGGAATACCCCATGCCCTCAACCATCCAGTTGGAATGCCAACATACTATGGGTCCAATCATCCTCAGGATGGAATACCCTAGGCCCACAACCAATAGGTTGGAATGCCTTCATACTATGGGTCCAATCATCCTCGGGATGGAATACCCTAGGCCCACAACCAATAGGTTGGAATGCCTAGGTCTAGTGGCTTTCGCACAAAGCAGATAAGCCTCAACCGCCAAACAAACATGTGCACATATAACAGATAATCACACAACATTCTATAGACAAACAAACCGATCTAACAGATCATAACAACATAGCAACATCCTATCTACCATGATACTGATCTAACGGATCATAGCAGCATATAACATCCTAATTGGGCCTAATCCCAAGATCCATTATCAAAAGTTGGCACAAAATATTATATTCATAAAGTCCAGCAAATGCCCAAACCCAATTAGTCCATAAACTATCCAAAACTCGAAACCCAAACGTCAAAGGCCCAACAGAGGACGTACGCGGGGGCGTACTCGCTCAGATGTTGACCACCATCGGGGTGGTTGACCCAGTACACTAGGTGTACTAGATTTATGTTGGGCGTACGCCGTGTTTTGCCAAAATATTATTAAGTGCTTAATGGCTTAAGCACTTAAGCACAAACTTCATATCCAGAGACCTAACGTGCCTAGGACCCATAAATTCATGAACTTTATCACTTTGGACGTCCAGAAAGATCTTAATACTTGGTCTTAATCCATTAAGACATTCTTATTCCATGCATGGGACACATTCAGGTAGTAGGACCTCATTTTTATCACTTAGGACCCTTTCTAGGGTCTGGAAGGACAACTTAATATGACCAAGATGCATCATGCACCATATTGGGGTTTTTGGGACAAGAAATATGCCAAGAACCTAAATAATACAAGAACTACTCAAAATAGTTGCCAAGCTAGAAGCTTTTTACCTTCTGGAGTTCCAAAAGCATAAGAAAACTTCAGATCTATAAGTTGGCCTTCCTTCTCCAACTACTTGATGCAATGACTTCACCTTCAAGAGCTCAAAACACACACTAACTCACCCTCACACACAAAGTTAGGGTTTGGGACATTTCTGAAAGATGGAGGCTAAGAATGATGAGAGAAAATGATCCATAAGATTGTTTATATAGCCCCCAACCCGAAATATTAGGGTTTCAACCAGAAATTAGTACGCCCAACATACTATGGTGGACCTTAGTACGCTAAGTGTACTCTTATGTACACGCAGCGTACTCCTTCTTGGCCCAAGGTTGCAACTTTGGCCGTTAAACTTATCTTGGCTCTACACTTCCAACCCCAAGGACTACAAATGACCAGAGAATGGTAGAAGAGGGTTCGGAAATACCTGCAAAATCTCGGGATGTTACATTCCAACCAAACATGATTCCTTAAACTATGCTAATCATTACCTTATTATACACAAAAACAAATTGTTTTTTTTTTTGGTTTTTTTTATTTTTAGAAATTTATTTTTATCGAAAAGTTATTTTAAATATATCAAAATTCATAATTTTTTATTCTCTATGAATAGACATCCATGTTGATATAGTTTTAAGATAAAAATAAAAATTTATTTTTTTATAGTTTCATTTCTCTTTATTCATATGTGAATAGAAATGTATCATACTTTTATTAGAGTACATTCGTTATTCACTTATGAATAAAACGCATGCATGGATTTTTTACAGTTCAAGTATCGTTCATATATGAATATAGCACGTAATAAAGTTTTCTTACCTAAAATATATTTTTTATATCATCTTTCATCATATGTTATATTTATATATGAATAAAATGTGTATTAGTGGTCGTTATATGTTATATTTATATATGAATATCTGATTTTTGTTATAGTTAATTTGTTATTCATATATCAATTAAAAATAAAATATAACAAAATTATGATAAATGCGTTCTTCGTATATGAATATAACTTGTGAGGAAAATGTTAATACATGTATTATTAATATGTGAATATAACATGTGACGAGAGTTAATGTAACATCCCAAATTTCAGAAGTATGATTTAAGGGTTTTAAGTGTAATTTTGAAGCAGGGACTCGACGAGTAGGTATGCTTACTCGCCGAGTCGGAGCGGGTTTTGGGTCGCGAATTAAGTGACCAACTCGCCGAGTCGGAAGCTGGACTCGACGAGTTGGTGCTGGAATGAGAAAAACCCTAATCTTAGGGTTTTGCACCCTATTTAAAGGACTTTATGTCCTTCTCTCAGCCTCCTTATTGCCCTTGAGAGACAAAAAAAAAACCCTAGCTCGTGTGTGTAAGGCCATTGGTGGGAGATTGAAGCTTTGAAAGGTGTTCTAGTGGAAGAAAATTGAAGATCAAAAGGGCTTGCATCAAGAAAGTAGTGTAGATCCAGAATCTACTGTAGTTTGGGCACATCTTGGAGGTAATAAGTTGTTACCTTTCCTTTGTTGCTTCTAGATCTATTCTTGAATGAGATTTGGGGCCATTTTGGTATGATTGAGATCTATTTCGGGTTGGGAGTTTGGATATGAGGTTGCTACTTCAGATCTAGACTTGTGTTGGTCCAGAAAGTCATAAAGCATCAGTCATTGAGTTGTTGGTGAAACCCCTTTGTCTTAATCCCTAGCCCTAGAGTGATTTGGACCTTTAACTCCTTGGTTTCATGTAAAGTTTACCACTTTACGTGGGGGTTAGGCCCTAGAAGAATGGATCTACAGTTTGGATCCCCTGCATGGCTCGAAAAGCCTCTGTATGGATAAAGGACTGAAGAGACTCGACGAGTCATATGAAGATGGGCATGGACTCGACGAGTTGGAAGAACAACTCGGCGAGTCTGTTGAAGATTGACGTGGACTCGGCGAGTCTGTTCTTGGACTCAGCGAGTCAGGTCGCAGAACCCCAACCTCTTTTGGTTAAAGCCTTGGATTAGTGAGTCGGTTGGCGACTCAGTGAGTTGGACAAGATGGGACTCAGAGATCGTTGGACGTGGCGAGTCTTGGGGCGACTCGACGAGTTAAGTCGTGCTATGAGAGTTTTCTGAGTATGAGGACTCGGTGAGTCGACGGGTTGACTCGGCGAGTAGAGTCAATCAGGAAGGTTGACTTTGGCCAGGACTTTGACTTTGACCTATTTGACCTTTAGGAGTGTTATGGTATTTTGGATATTTATGTCATGGTCCATTGACAGCATCAGGTGTTGGAGTTTGGAGCAGTGCTTCGGGTCAGTGCTTTCGTGGTTCGGTTCGGCAGTTGCAAGGTGACTTATCCTCACTATATCAACAGGTTCTACGGCACCAAGGCCGACCCTTTATTGGATGGGAATCCGGCTATTTGTTTGATATGTTGTTGAGTTGCTAGATCTGCATCCTGGTTTTAGGATAGTGTATGTTAGTGACCTGGTTAAGGTCGTGTAACAGCCCGGAATCTCAGGTATTGTTAAATTATGTTTTTGGGGTGAGTTAAGAGGGGACTCGGCGAGTTGGAGCCTAGACTCGCCGAGTAGGATCGCAGACTTGGTCGCAGGTTCGCGACTGGACTCGACGAGTCCGATATGGACTCGGCGAGTCTACGCTGTTTAGCGAAAACCCTAACCGTTCAGGGTTGGGTCGTATATAATGCACTTATAGGCCGTCATTGTCCGTCTTTAGTCGACTGAGAAGAACCCTAAACGGCTGTGGGCATCTAGAGCAAGATTGAAGGATATTAGGGCTTTGAAGAAATTGTTGTGCAAGGAGGAGAAGAGCTTTGGCTAAAGGAACAGCAAGGGATTCGAGTTCTGCGGTTTGGGGACACAGAGAGTGCATATTTCAGGTAATATTTCGGATTCCTTTCTGTTATGTTGATGTGTGCATGGATTTAGGGTTTATGGAACCCATTTGGTGATTGATGAATTAGTACCTTGTTACCCAACGACTATAATCCTGTATTAGGACCTTTAGAGGTCCAGAAGGTCCCATGCTTGGGTATTTCGGGACGAAACTTATCTCAGGAAGCAGTTTGATCGACTGCATGGCATGGACTCGCCGAGTCCGATGAACAGACTCGGCGAGTAGCTTGGAGATTGACTGGAACTCGTCGAGTTGTTCTTCAGACTCGGCGAGTGGAGTCGGGGTGGCCCCGCGATTCTTCCAGGAGTAACTCGTCGGGTCAAGGAGGATACTCGACGAGTAGATAGGGACTCTCAGAGAGTTGGAGAACGTCTAGACTCGCCGAGTCGCCATGGCACTCGCCGAGTCCGGTCGAGTTGACCGTTGACCGTTGACCGTTGACCAGAGTTGACCTAAGTCTGACTTCTTAGGGATAGTCACACTTAGAAGATATAAGTGTTAATGAGAGATATGTGATGTTATAGGGAGGTTGTAGCTCGTCGGATTGTGCACGAGTGATTTCAGGATTTGCTAGCTTTCAGCATTTACGATGTGAGTCTTCTCACTACACTATACCCGAAAGGGTTTGACTTTGTGACCGGAAGGTCAGATATGATATGTGATATGTATGCTATATGTGGTAAGTTATTTGTTATATGTGTGCTGTGTATGTTATGTGGGCCGGAAGGCAATATGTTATGGGCCAGAAGGCGATTATGTTATGGGCCGGAAGGCGTTGTGTTGAGGACCGGAAGGTCAGGGCCTGGAAAGGCGTATGTGCGTAAGTGTATATTGGGGGACTCACTAAGCATTTATGCTTACAGTGGTTACGTATGTGTTTCAGGTACTAGCGAGGACCGTGGGAAGGCGCCAGCGTGATCGATACACACTGAAGAATGTTTTTGATGATCTTGGGATTTAGACAGTTTGTATTTGACATGGCACTTAAATTATTTATGCCTTGTTTTGAATGAAATTACTCTATTATTAAAAAGAAAATTTTGTTTGAAAATTTGAGTTGTTACAATTGGTATCAGAGCCTTGGTTTGAGGGATTCGGGTGCACCTTCGGGAGTAACTGAACTCAAACCGAGGTTTTGAAAAAAACTTTTTAAATAAAGGCATAAACCTTTGTAAATGGTTTTGTGGTAAGCAAGAAAGAAGCAGTGTGTACGATCAGTCAGCGCCCAAACGGTAAAGATCCCCAAAATACCTTACAATGTTATATAATGTAAATTGTTATGCATGCTAGAAGACTAGGTATTCATGATAGGACTAGAGTGGCGTGATTTGTGATGCCTTAGTCTAGGGAAGTTTGCCGATATGAGATGCTTTGCTAGTATGCGGGTAGATAGTGCATATCAGAAGTAGAGCACTCACTATCCGGGGTTTGGGGAGGAAGACTTGGGATGAATGCTGATGCGGTGTGGTCGGTAGTATTGGGCCCGTACTACCGAAGACACCGGGTCAGTGGGAGACCCAAGTACGAATCCCTGGATATCGGAGACTGAGTAGGGTTGCGTTATCGAGTGCAATGACACTCGATGGAGTCTCTGATAGTTTTATGTTGTATTTCAGAGACATCATGGTTAGACCACGCCACGGAGCGAGTACGAGCGGTGTGAGTGACGAGGAGATTCGTCAGATGATTCACGAAGAGGTGGCGGCGGCGATCCGGGCTGAGATCCCGGAGATGTTTGGGTCTATTAAGACCACACTGATGGAGACATTCGATGAGCGGTACGCCGCATTGACTGAGGCTGCAACCGCTGCAGCTACCGCAGCTGTGGCCGCTGCTAGGCCACAGGGGGGGTGACTCGTTGCTGTTCCGAGAGTTCAGCAACACGAAGCCACCGGAGTTCGATGGGACGCAGGATCCGATTGCTGCGATGAGGTGGATCGCGGACATAGAGGGGTGCTTCTACACTTGTTCATGCCCGGAGCACCTGAGGGTACGGTTCGCTTTGAACCAGCTCCGTCTGGGAGCGAAGGACTGGTGGAAGTTCGTGACGACGAACTTCACTTTGGCAGAGACTACAGCGGTGACATGGGAGGGGTTTACTGCCATGTTCAGGGATGAGTACGTTCCCCCGGTGGAGCGGGAACGATTGGTTCAGGAGTTCTTAACCCTCAAGCAGGGTACAGATTCGGTGGCGGCGATCACGCGGAAGTTTCATGAGAGGGCGATGTTTTGCCCCGAGCTGGTGTCCACAGAGCAGGCTCGGATGAGCCGATACTTGGGTGTCTTGAGGAGGGATATCCGGGAGTTTGTGTCGATCTCCACCTATCATACTTTTACGGAGCTTCAGGCGAATGCTAGGAAGCGTGAGATCGAGTTGGAGACTCAGGCCAGGGAGGAGGCCGAGTCTCAGTAGGCAGACCGGCGGCCGGCTCAGTCTCAGCCGGCAGCCAAGCGGATCAAGTCCGCCGATTCGAGGACGGGAGGTCCGAAGAGCCGCACTTGCGGAAAGTGCGACAAGGGTCACGATGGGGCGTGTCGAGCCGGTGCTTGCTACAAGTGCGGCAAGGAGGGGCACATTGCTAGGGAGTGCCCAAGGGGTTTATGGTTTGCTTTCATTGCAACCAGACCGGCCATCGGAAGGCCGAGTGTCCGCAGCTTCGTCAGGGATTTGCACCTATTGCCAGGACTACTGAGGCTCGACCGGTGAAGGTCGAGGCCCCGATGGCTCGTGGGAGAGCCTTTCAGCTGACTGCGGAGGAGGTCCGCACTGCGCCCGATGTCGTGGCAGGTATGTTGTAATTCATGTATTTATTTTAATGATGAGATGTTATGCTCATGTTATTATATGCGTAAGTACTTTCCTTGTGAACTCTGTGCCTGCCTTAGTGTTATTTGACTCGGGTGCGAGTAGGTCCTTTGTGTCCTTAGCCTTTAGTCAGCATATCAGCGCTAGTTGTGAGTCGTTGAGTCGACCTTTGAGGGTTTCTATAGCTGACGAGAAAGTGATTTGTGCCACGGAGGTTCTTCGGGGATGCGTGCTAGAGATTTTTGGGGTCGAATTCCCGATTGACCTGATTCCTATTGTGATGGGTGATGTCTGTGTCATCGTAGGCATGGACTGGTTTAGCCGATTCGGCGCTGTCATCGACTGTGAGCGTCAGTTGGTGACCATACGAGACCATAGTGGGGGAGTTCTTTCGGTGTACGGCGAGGGTACCCGTTCGGGATCAGCTTTTTGTTCGGCCGCTAGGGCGAGGCAGTGTCTACAGCAGGGCTGTAAGGGTTTTGTGGCGTATGTGATGGATACTCGGGTGGTTTCCGAGAGACCGAAGTCAGTTGAGGAGGTCCCTGTGGTGCGTGAGTTTCCAGATTGTTTCCCCCAGGAGCTGCCGGGAGTACCTCCTGTGAGGCAAGTAGAGTTTGGTATTGATCTGGTTCCGGGGGCCGCGCCTATTGCTAAAGTGCCTTATCGTCTTGCACCTCCAGAGATGCAAGAGTTGTCCTCGCAGCTCCAGGAGTTGCTGGGGAAGGGATTCATTCGGCCGAGCAGCTCGCCGTGGGGAGCACCTATTCTGTTCGTCAAGAAGAAGGATGGTTCACACCGGATGTGCATTGATTACCGGGAGTTGAACAAGTTGACGGTCAAGAACCGTTACCCGTTACCGAGGATCGATGATTTATTCGATCAGTTGCAGGGAGCGTCTTGGTTTTCCAAGATCGATCTGAGGTCAGGGTACCATCAGGTGAGAGTGCGGGATGAGGATGTCCAGAAGACAGCGTTTAGGATGCGATATGGGCATTATGAGTTTGTGGTGATGCCTTTCGGGCTCACCAATGCCCCGGCTGTGTTCATGGATCTCATGAACAGGGTATGCAGACCGATGTTGGATCGATCAGTGATTATATTTATCGACGACATTCTGGTGTATTCTAGATCTAGAGAGCAGCATGAGGAGCATTTGAGGGAGGTCCTCGAGGTATTGAGGTCGGAGAAGCTTTATGCAAAGTTCTCCAAATGTGACTTCTGGCTGCGGGAGGTCCAATTTCTAGGACATGTCGTTAATCAGAAAGGGATATTGGTCGATCCGGCCAAGGTTGAGGCAGTGATGAGTTGGGAAGTGCCGAAATCACCTTCTGAGATCAGGAGCTTCCTTGGGTTGGCAGGGTATTATCGGAGATTCATCAAGGATTTCTCCAAGATCGCAGTGCCACTCACCAGATTGACCCGGAAGGGTGTTGCATTCTCATGGGGGCTCGAGCAGCAGACCTCCTTTGAGACACTTCGCAAGAGGTTGTGCGAAGCCCCGGTATTAGCTCTCCCAGAAGGGATGGAAGATTTTGTGGTATATTGCGACGCATCGATTTCGGGACTGGGTGCAGTGTTGATGAAAAGGGGTCATGTGATAGCTTACGCGTCGAGGCAGCTGAAGCCTCATGAGGCGAGATACCCCACGCATGATTTAGAGTTGGGAGCAGTAGTGTTCGCTCTCAAGATTTGGCGTCACTACCTGTATGGGGTTCGATGTACAATATATACGGACCATAAGAGCTTGAAGTATTTGATGGATCAGCCCAACCTAAATATGCGTCAGAGGAGGTGGTTGGATGTGGTCAAGGATTATGATTGTGAGATCCTGTACCACCCAGGTAAGGCTAATGTGGTAGCCGACGCGTTGAGCCGCAGGGCGGAGAGCACTCCATTGCGAGATGTATGCTTGAGACTGACTGTGATGACTCCAGTATTGGATGCTATTCGTGGGGCGCAGACCGAAGCTGTGCGACCAGAAATGCAGAAGAAAGAGCGGGTTATGGGGTTAATTTTAGAGTTCGTTAAGGATGGGCGAGGGCTTATGACGTTTCAGGGTCGGATTTGGGTACCGTTTGTGGGCGGTACGCGTATTACTTTGATGGAAGAGGCTTATAGATCGAAATTTTCGATCCATCCCGGTGCTACGAAGATGTATTTGGACTTGAGGAAAGAGTATTGGTGGCCCTGTATGAAGAGGGACGTCGCATGGTTCGTTGAGAGGTGCTTGACCTGCCGTAGGGTCAAGGCCGAGCACCAGAGACCGCATGGCAAGTTACAGCCATTGGAGATCCCCGAGTGGAAGTGGGAACAAATCACTATGGATTTCATCACCAAATTGCCGAGGACTGCCAGGGGAGTTGATGCAATTTGGGTGATTGTGGATAGGTTGACGAAGAGTGCACACTTCCTTGCCATCAGCGAGAGTTCTTCAGCGGAGAAGTTGGCAGAGATATATGTGAGAGAAGTGGTATCTCGGCATGGAGTACCGATCTCGATTGTTTCAGACCGTGATGTGCGCTTCACCTCCAGATTCTGGAAGAAGTTCCATGAGGAGCTGGGTACTAAATTGCACTTTAGTACCGCATACCATCCCCAGACAGACGGTCAGAGCGAGCGGACGATTCAGACGCTGGAGGACATGCTCCGGGCGTGTGTGTTAGACTTCGGGGGTAGTTGGGATGCGTATTTACGATTGGCAGAGTTTTCCTACAACAACAGCCATCATTCGAGCATTGGTATGCCACCTTTTGAGCTGTTGTATGGTAGGAGATGTCGGACCCCCATTTGCTGGGGAGAGGTGGGACAGAGAGTGATGGGCAGCACGGAGATCGTGCTTCAGACGACAGAGCAGATTCAGCAAGTTAGGCAGAGGTTATTGACTGCCCAGAGCCGACAGAAGAGTTATGCAGATAGGCGCCGATCCGAGCTTGAATTTCAGGTCGGCGACTTCGTTCTCCTGAAGGTTTCCCCTTGGAAAGGAGTGATTCGATTCAGGAAGAGGGGCAAGTTGGGGCCCCGGTATATTGGGCCATTTCGTGTGATTGCAAGGATAGGTCGGGTAGCATATCGGTTGGAGTTGCCAGCGGAGTTGGGACAGATCCACGACACTTTTCATGTGTCGCAATTGAGGAAGTGCATAGCCGATGAGTCGGCAGTGGTTCCATTGGAGGATATTCAGGTGGATGCGAGCCTGAATTATGCCGAGAGACCAGTGGCCATCAGGGATCGGAAGATCAAGGTTCTGAGGAACAAGGAAGTACCTCTGGTGTTGGTCCAGTGGCAACACCGTAAGGGGTCGGAAATGACTTGGGAGCCGGAACGTGAGATGCGGGAGCAGCATCCGGAACTATTTTCAGAGTGAGACTTCGAGGGCGAAGTCTAAGCCAAGTGGGGGAGAGTTGTAACAGCCCGGAATCTCAGGTATTGTTAAATTATGTTTTTGGGGTGAGTTAAGAGGGGACTCGCCGAGTTGGAGCCTAGACTCGCCGAGTAGGATCGTAGACTTGGTCGCAGGTTCGCGACTGGACTCGACGAGTCCGATATGGACTCGGCGAGTCTACGCTGTTTAGCGAAAACCCTAACCATTCAGGGTTGGGTCGTATATAATGCACTTATAGGCCGTCATTGTCCGTCTTTAGTCGACTGAGAAGAACCCTAAACGGCTGTGGGCATCTAGAGCAAGATTGAAGGATATTAGGGCTTTGAAGAAATTGTTGTGCAAGGAGGAGAAGAGCTTTGGCTAAAGGAACAGCAAGGGATTCGAGTTCTGCGGTTTGGGGACACAGAGAGTGCATATTTCAGGTAATATTTCGGATTCCTTTCTGTTATGTTGATGTGTGCATGGATTTAGGGTTTATGGAACCCATTTGGTGATTGATGAATTAGTACCTTGTTACCCAACGACTATAATCCTGTATTAGGACCTTTAGAGGTCCAGAAGGTCCCATGCTTGGGTATTTCGGGACGAAACTTATCTCAGGAAGCAGTTTGATCGACTGCATGGCATGGACTCGCCGAGTCCGATGAACAGACTCGGCGAGTAGCTTGGAGATTGACTGGAACTCGTCGAGCTGTTCTTCAGACTCGGCGAGTGGAGTCGGGGTGGCCCCGCGATTCTTCCAGGAGTAACTCGTCGGGTCAAGGAGGATACTCGACGAGTAGATAGGGACTCTCAGAGAGTTGGAGAACTTCTAGACTCGCCGAGTCGCCATGGCACTCGCCGAGTCCGGTCGAGTTGACCGTTGACCGTTGACCAGAGTTGACCTAAGTCTGACTTCTTAGGGATAGTCACACTTAGAAGATATAAGTGTTAATGAGAGATATGTGATGTTATAGGGAGGTTGTAGCTCGTCGGATTGTGCACGAGTGATTTCAGGATCTGCTAGCTTTCAGCATTTACGAGGTGAGTCTTCTCACTACACTGTACCCGGAAGGGTTTGACTTTGTGACCGGAAGGTCAGATATGATATGTGATATGTATGCTATATGTGGTAAGTTATTTGTTATATGTGTGCTGTGTATGTTATGTGGGCCGGAAGGCAATATGTTATGGGCCGGAAGGCGATTATGTTATGGGCCGGAAGGCGTTGTGTTGAGGACCGGAAGGTCAGGGCCTGGAAAGGCGTATGTGCGTAAGTGTATATTGGGGGACTCACTAAGCATTTATGCTTACAGTGGTTACGTATGTGTTTCAGGTACTAGCGAGGACCGTGGGAAGGCGCCGACGTGATCGATACACACTGAAGAATGTTTTTGATGATCTTGGGATTTAGACAGTTTGTATTTGACATGACACTTAAATTATTTATGCCTTGTTTTGAATGAAATTACTCTATTATTAAAAAGAAAAATTTGTTTGAAAATTTGAGTTGTTACAGGTCGGTATCCTGATATGTAGGGTAATGTTATGTTAGTGACCGGTTAGGTCGGTATCCTGGTGAGGATGTTGTTATGTTGCATGATCTGATAGATTCGTTTGTTTGGCTGAGGATTTTTATGTGATTAATTGTTTTATGTTCACATGGTTGTTTGACTGGGTTTGGGTTGAGGCGGGTCCTGCTTTGTGTTGTAGGCCAACATACCCAGGGCATACCGGATAGACCGAAGGCCCAACGAGCGGTACGGATAGGCTGAAGGCCCCGAGAGGGCGGTCTAGACATGCCGAGGCTTAGAGAGTGGACCAGGCCGACTGAGGGCCCGGTGCGGGCGGACCAGTCATACTGTAGACTCAGAGAGTGGATCAGGTGGATTGAAGGCCCGGTGCAGGTGGACCAATCACATTGTAGGCTCGATATACATGGCTAGGCTCGAAGAGTGGACCAGGTGGACTGAAGGCCCGGTGCGGGCGGACTAGTCACACTGTAGACTCGATATGCATGGTTGTTTTGTATTAATTATATGATATGAGAATGGTTCTATGTGGTTGGTATTTTGGGGGTAACTCACTAAGCTTTCGGGCTTACAGTTGTAGTATTTTGGTTTCAAGTACTTCAGGAGATCGTGGCAAGGCGAAGGCATGATCGTACCGCTCCTCATACTTCATGATTTTGTGATTTGGTTTTGGGGATACTCTAATGTTTAAACTCTTTTGAAAACAAGTTGTAATAGTTTAATGGCTTTTGAAGGATTTAAAATGTTTTAAATTGGTGCAATTTTTATGAGTGTTACCATTAATGTAAACTGTAAAAAGTTATTATATTTTATATTCATATATGAATGATACTTAAACTGTAAAACAAATTAATCGTATTTTTTTCATAAGTGAATAACGAATGTAATTTAGTAAAAAACTGATGCATTTTTATTTACTTATGAATAACGATAGCTGAAACTATAAAAAAAATTATTTTATCTTAAAACCATATCAATATGGATGTCTATTTATAGATAATAAAAAATTATAAATTTTGATATATTTAAAATCATTTTTTGCTAAAATAACTCCTTAAAAATTAAAAAAAAAAAAAAAACAAAAAAACTATGTTTTTATATATATTAAGGTAATAATAAGAATAGTTTAAGGAAACATATTTTGTTAAAAAACACACGTTTATTTCTTTCTCATTTTCGCTGGTACGATGAAAACTTTTGCGGCAAAAATTAATAAGTGACTGAGAATGATTTATCCATTCTCAATATTTTTTATTTTATTAATTGAAGTTATCTTTCTCTCTTTATATATATATATATATATATATATATATATATATATATATATATATATATATATATATATATATATATATATATATATATATATTGTAGATCTTCATCCAAACATCGTTCAACAAATGAGAAAATATTGTTGTATAAAATGGAAATAAAGTTACTAAATTTTTATCATATAAATATAGGCGACGGCAACGATGGTCCGTATGGTATAAAAACTTTTAATGATTGGTTATTTTAGCTAACTTCGTCAGTTTTATTCTGTTACGTCTAACCATAAGAGGGTAAAATCATATTTTTCATACCACATAGACCATTCTTGAATTTTTTTGTCTATATTATATTTGTTAACCGATTTTATTAATAAAAAACAACTCCACTTTGTACCCCTACCCCTGTTGAGTATTTGAGATATTAAAACTAATTTGACATTTTTGGTTATTTAGGGAAACCTTTTTAGGGTATTGTATTTTTGGTAAAGGTTTTACTTTCCCTATAAATAATCATTATGTTAGCTTGTGATGTTATTTTTTTCCATAAAAGTTTTCTTTGCACGTGCCATTCCAAATCAATAATATAGAAAACATTGGACAGATTAGTTGCAACTTTATGGTGTTTGATTCATGATTGTTCTTCAGATTCCGCATTCGTCATCTCGTCATTATTTCTAACAAGTGGTATCAGAGCGGATTCTTATAGATCTTCGCGATTATTGCAAGAATCGATCAGATATGGCGAAATTTTTTCATGAATCTCACTTTGGTCTTCAAGTTTTCTAAGTTTTCTAAAAAGAAAAAGTGAAATATCTCTTATTATTGCAAAACCTAATTCAGATCTGTTATCTTCTACACATTCTATCATTTGATTTGTTCTTAACTAGTGTTTGTAAGAGAAATATAAGAAGAAATTTATGTTTTATTCTCATATTCATGTTCAAATCTGTTTTCTCTCTCTAGAAATCATCTCAGATTCGTTTTCTCTCTCTAGAAATCATCTCAAATTTGTTTTCTCTCTCTAGAAATCTTATCAGATCTACTTTCCCTCTCTTCAAGTTCAGTTTCTTGTTGAAGATCTAATGGATGAAACATATTTATTGTTTGACTCTATTTTAAAACTTGGATTAAAGGTTAGTAAACCAATCTATGGTGTTGACAAATTGACTATGTGGCATATTCTTGGTCAATTTATGTTGAAAAACACTACTGAGTTGTATAATCTTTTTGTTGATAAGAAAATATTTGAAGGCACATATATTGATATGCGTAATTTACAAAAGAATGAGAAATTATTAGAGCAATTTCATATTATCCAAACACATTTAGATCGAGAAAATAAACAATAGATTTTGGAGATGAAAAGAGCTGAAAAGAGAAAGGAAGATGTTCTTGGTGAAGTTCATAATGTTCTTCATGTTTCTGAGAAAAATGTGACTCCAAATGTTCTTGTTGAGGGGGAGTCAAAAGTTTCAAGTCTTTCAGAAGTGTCAAAATTCGAATCTAGTAGTTCTGAAGACAAATCTCAATGCAAAAATTCTGAAATCATGAAAGTGAAAAAAAGTTTTGTTCTATTAGAGCTCAAACATATGATTTTTCATGTTCTGATGATGTTTTTGAAGGAATGGTTCCTTACAGAAAGCCTATCATTCAAGATGTTCAAATGTACGAAACTCAAAAAGTTTGTGTACCAAATGCTTGTGATGTTCAGATTCTGAAATGTGATGAGGTTGTTCATATCCAAATAAACATTTCTGAAGCCTTAAAATTTCAAAAGAAAAAAAGAAAGAAAGAAAGAAGAAGAGTAAAATGAAGAAGGTTGGGATGCCAAAAGTAGAAATCCCTCATGCTTGTGAAAAAATTTAGAAAGTTGAAGCTAATCATGTTCAAAGAAAACTCAATTCTGACTTTTGTTCAAATGGAGATGTTAGACGTTGGAGAAAAGAGAAAAGGGAATTTGATTGGGTCGATGAGATTTATGGAAATTTTTGTTTTCCAACTAAGAAGCGGATATCATTTTCAGAAGATGAGCGTTTTTCTTCAAAGAAATGAGTTTGCAAGAAGTCTTCTACTAGTTTGAATCTTAAATGGATTCCAAAAGCTTCATAAAAGTACAAAAAAAATAAATAAGAAAGGGGTGAAATTTTGTTGAATAAATCAATTTTTATTGATCGAAATTAACAAAACTTGTACAATAAGCCGATTCCATGTTTAATTTGTATAAAGGCTGCCAAAAAGTTGATAAAGGGGCTGAAAAGTGACATTTTCTGCAAAAAGTGAGGCTGAAATCTGACATTTCTGCAAAAAGGTGGATGCAAGCTGTCAAAAGTATTTTTAACAGGGTTCAGAATCGGAATTTTATTGTCTCAAGGGGTTGAATTCGGAAATTTTAGAAGATACGGTAAAAGTCAGAATTCCTTAAAATCGGAACCGTTTTTGACTTTTTGGTTCAAATTCGTATTTGATGTCTGGTATGCATCGACGTCATCGGCGGTGTCTTCGTCCATGAAATCATCGTTATTGGAATTAAACTTAAAGTATTGATGAAGCTCTTCGATCGGAAGTTTGAAAGGATTCACAATTGTTGGTGGTTCTGAATCTCACTCAAGGTCGATCGATCTCGCAAGCAATTTGTTGATCGGCGCTGATTCCCACCAATCGGAAAAGCAATTCAGAAATCGGAATTACTGTTCATCTTCCGATAGTCTGAATTATTCGGAATCTGAATGGTTGAATCAGGATTCGGAATTGATAAACTCTAATCAAAACGCTTTGCGTCTTCTGTGTTTCGCAATTTCTATGTATCGCCATTTCCACCTTCAACTTCAAAATCGGAATTGGCAAATCAAGTCTCATAATCAGAAATGATTTCGGAATCGAAACTATTTTTGATTCGGAATAGAAAATTTGTAAATCAATCGGAATTCCATGGGATAATTTCCGAAATTGGACCTTCAAAACTGGGAATCAGAATTTACAGTCAGCAGCTTCTCATTATCAAAATCAGAAATCCTTCGTCGGATTCGGAAGCATTTGCGATCGGAGATTTCACTCTGAAAAACGAAACAGAAATCAGAATCTGGAAATCGGAAGTTCATGTTTCGGAATTGCTAAAACTTCAATCGAAATTAATTTTGATCAAATGATTTCGGAATTGAATCATGACTGTTCTGGTTTTCGCGTCTATCACTTGAAATCGAAAGTTTAAAATATGTAATCGGATTTGATACCTCTCATTCTCTCAATCGGAACTTCTCGAACCGTCGAACGGATTTTTACCATGGCTTTTCTGATTTTGACTTTTTAAGTCAAAGAACGAGTTAATCTCGTTCATATGAAGAAGATGATACAATTTACATGTTCAGTCCTTAGAGATTACTCATCTTAGCAGATTCTACCCCATATCCTAATTTTTCACAATTTATTGGGTTTTAACCACTTTTAATATTCTTCCTAAAATATTGTTGTTTCTCATTTATTATTTGGTCTAATTCTTTCAAATCCCTTCTAATATTTGTTTCTTATTCTTTTCTTTTTGTCTAACCCTTGAAAACCCGAAAATCTAAAAAGAATTTATTTCGTCATTTGCTCAAATATGACAGGTTTTGAAGATTCTTTTTGGAAAACTTACTCTTTATGACAGAGTAGGTTATACGCGGACTTGCTCTTTGAGATAGAGTAGGTTGTTGGTGGTTCTTCTTAACTTTCTGAATTCTCTCCATGGTATTTGTTGAAGATTCAAGGGGGAGTTCATATTTGGAAGATGATATTTGTTTCTCTCGCTTTGAAGACCCCATGTTCTGATATGTCTCACGATTTAGGGGGAGAAATGCCAAGAAGATTGGAAATTGTGATCTTCATCAGTTTCAAGATCTAGGGGAGATTGTTGAGTATTTGAGATATTGAAACTGATTTGACATTTTTGGTTATTTAGGGAAGCCTTTTAGGGTTTTGTATATTTCGTAATTGTTTTATTTTCCCTATAAGTAATCATTAGATTAGCTTGTGATGTAATCTTTTTCTAGAAAATGTTTCTTTATATGTCCCATTCCAAATAAAAATATACAAAACCTTTGATAGATTACTTGCAACTTTATGGTGTTTCATTCATGACTGTTCTTCAGATTCCGCATTCGTCATCTTATCATTATTCCTAACAACCCCCAACCACTAGCACATCCTTCTCTTCACTACAAAATTTTTGTTATCTCTTCCAATTCATAGCTTCACTACAAAGCACTATGGAAACCAGAGTTCGACACTCTGATGTTTAAACCTTCCTTACATGTTTTTCATTTCCTAATTTACTCACTTCCTTTGTGTAATCTTATTGGGGTCTTCAGTTTATTCAATTTCAAGATACCCCCATTTTGATTTTTTTCATTCATGAGCTATGTTTTTCAACTTTCGGTTCCATTTCATCAAGTTTTACTTTAATTTGGATAAAATTTTGTTGTAATTTCCAAGTAAATTGATTTGTGTTTCTGTTGGATTACCGATATAACATTTTCGAATTTCAAGATTGTTCTAATCGCATTATTTATAGTTTGATAATTATTGTTATGTTTTTTGTTTGATTGTTGGGTGGTGAGTTAAACTTAAACCGATAATTGGTGATTGGTTATGTCAGTACAATTTTTATTGCTACAATTGTAACTCTAAGTATCATTGGAATGTATGCCGATGGAGAGACAGGTGAATATGAAGTTGTTGAAGGAAAAGCTCCCATGGAGAAACAGAGTAAGAAGCTCTGTACTCTATTATTCAAGGTTTTGTGGGTTCATGGTGGAATGGTTCAGATCTTTACATTGGTCCATGTGGATGGATTCCTATCCAAGTACCCCCCCCCCCCCCCCCCCCAACACACACATACCCCACCACCACCACCACCATCAATCTCTGTTGCTGGTTGTCGAGTAAGTAAAGCGGAGGAGGTGCTAGAGGGTGGGGTGGGGGATTGGAGTTATTATAATCATAAATAAAATCAGACAAAACTTCAAGAGTGGTCCATATGGTATGGAAAAGACATTTTTACTCTCACATGTTTCGGCTAAACAAAAAAACTGACTGAGTTAGCCAAAAAAGACTTATTATTAAAAGTTTTTAAACCACAAAAACCATCGTTGATGACCTAGAAATTTAAAGACTAAACTCGATTTTTTTGAAAACAACATAGACCATTTTTAAAGGTTTTCCTAATTATAATAATCAAGAGGTGTTAACTTTTAAGCCAAACGAGCATTCTAAAGGTCAATTTATATTGTTATTTAAAACTATTTTCTTTTAATTTCAAGTAACTTCAATCATTTATTATTCATCTTTTAACTTTCGTTAACTATTTAATTAGTTTATCGTTGTCTGTAAAAATCTTCTATATATATTTTTAAAATATATTACATTTTAGTAAAAATTATTAATATTTAAATAAAACTATATTGAATTTTTCTTTAAAAAAAATATAAAGATAAAAAGTCATTAAAAATATTATATAGTCATTATAAACTTAATATTTTATAAATAAAATATTAATGAAATATCCATAAAATAAATCCATAGTGTTAGAAATGACGATATTTATGTTAGATATGACAATATTTTAAAGAAAAATTAAATATTTTCCTATTTTTTCATAATTATCCTCCTATTCCTATAAAACTATGTACTCTGTTAATTTGTATTGATCTAATGAGTAGGAAGATTAGTAGCAAGATATTTGATTTCTATTTTAAATTCAAATAAAACTAAAACTGTTATTAATCGGAATATGTGTAAAAGATCAAATTAATATATTGAAATAATAGTACTCCTGCTGTCGAGTGTTATTGCATGTTTAATCAAGTAGTAACAATTAATATAAAATGCTCTTATTAAAATGCTCTTATACCCAAAACTATTTAAAGTTATAATTTCATTATTTTATTTTGTTTTATATTAAGGGTTCTTCATATACACTTATAAAATTTATGAGCAAAATTTAACCACTAATGTAACGAAGATCAAATATGAATTAAAGTTGATGGAATCTAGTTAACCGTAAAATTGTGCTAGGTTTATTTTCAACTATTTGCACATCTGGCAATTGAGATTAAGTTTTGAGATTTTACCAAAGTGTGTGTTACCGAACCAAAAATACGTGTGAATTTAATATCAAGAATTATTGACCAACTATTTTGTATGTCGAAAACTATTAGTTTTTTGTTATTGTAATTTATGAGACGATAACCAACCGGAAAAAAAAAACATGTTTTTATTTAGAGAAATTAAATATCCTTTTACTTTTTTTCTTATAAATCTTCCTATCCAATTAAATGATAACATATGTCATGTTAGTTTACTAAAATAACATAAAATTTCATTAAATAAGTATTAAATATTACACATGTCACTATTTAATTGGGTAGGAGGAATTGTAAGAACAAAAATTAGAAGGATATTTAATTTCTCTTTTATTTATTTATTAAATATGATGATTTAAACAGTGTTTCTAACGATATATATCACGTCCAAATAATGAGATATCAACACTCAACATAAGGCTTTGGAATTAAAAAGATGAAACTTGAGAATGTGGAAATAAGTTTCCATACATGTGGAAAGAGTATACATTTATTGAGTTTATAAACCAATGGATCCCTTACTATCTAGCTAAATCATTCGAGTCCAAGTGGGGTGCCACATATGCATGTGCGTGGTCGTGGACGGGAGTCATGAAATTTCTTAAGATGTGTGTATGCGCACACTTATCTTTTAACACGCTCAGTCATTTATTGGAAAAGTTGGTCCTCAATTGGTTCATGACCTGAAACACCTTGTTGAAATTGGTTTTGATCCTTAAACCTTGACTTGGTGTTGAAATGAACTCTTTGTGTTGAACCATCCTGGTACATAAATCACACATCATACATTGAAAATGGTTGGTGCTTAAATTCTTCCAAACATTATATTGAAAATCTTTGTAGCTAAAATTTTCCTAGACTTCATGTCAAAAGTCTTCAAGGTCTAAAATATTTATATAACACAAATATGATTTCCCCCTTCGATTTGTCTTTTATTCACACATGCACGCATACGTACTTTTACTCCCAAATGGTCCACTAAAAACAAAGAGGGTTTTACAATGTTTTCATACTTTCCATTTTTCATGATTCGGACACAATAGTTCTGTCAATCCAAGTTACATTCTATTTGCTAAAAGGAAAAAGTTATAAAAGTCACTAAGTTTATATAAAAAATTGATTTTGATATTGTGTTAATTTTTGTCTAAAATTGGACATTGTGTTTTCAATTTGTTATAATTATGACCAAATACGGTTACGTCATGACGTGTCAAAATTGAAAAAAAATATCACAAAAGACATTAAACTTTTATTTATTTATTTAATTTTCAATTTTGTCACTAAATTTTTAATTTATGTTTTAGTTTTACACTCAATTTTTTTTTGAAATCCAAAATTATTTCTTCAATTGTATTTAGTTTTGATGACGTGACACTCTATTTATTTGTTTCAAATCGGACATCATGTTTTTGTTTCATTTGAATCTATATAAATAATTATATTAATAGAGTTTTTATTAATCTCTCATAGAAGGATGGATATAAAAAATAAATAGGAGTATATTTAATTTTTTATTCGTTTTTTTTTTTTGGAAATGGCCAATTTTATAGAACTCACCCACTAAGTAAGAAGCAAAGGAGGAGGGAAATGAATAACAGTACAATGGAAATTAAACAGAGAAGGGAAAAGACATACACACTTCCCAATTACAAAGTGACTTCTTAGTTCTACATTTCAACCATAAATACACTAAATACTTGATGTTCTGCATCGCACACGTAAGGGATTTGAAGTTCGCCTGAAATATCTTTTCATTCCGAGCTTCCCACAAACTCCATAGTAACCCGTAGCATATGGCACTAAGATCTCTTTTTTGGGGCATCTCCCCCATGTAGCAGCAAAATTAATGATATCTTGAACATTATTAAGCACAGGCTGACTAATACCCCACCAACAAAAAGTAACCTCCATAGTTGACATCGTAAAAGGGCACTCCACTAAAATGTGATTAGCACACTCCATTCCACCTATACAAGAACTGCACCAACATGTGTCAATCAGAACACATCTGTGGGAGAGTGCCAATGTTGATGGAATCTTTCCAATCAGAGCCTACTAAATGAAGCATGTAACCTTGATAAGGATAATTTTACACCACCTGATGAGAATTTGATTGGAAGTGCAAGTGTTCATTCTTTCAATCTTCTTCCTGAGTAGTTCAACCTTATACCTGCCATCAGATGCTAGAAGACATGATAATTCATCATGCCAATTTTGGAGTCTAGTAGGGGCGATGACATTGGACAGATGATTTAATTCATAAGAAAGACTAGCAGTAATAGGACAAGACCTCCAACTCCAGTTGTTCCCACTATCGTTTTTTCTTTCTGCAATCGTACATGACTTTTTTTTCCAGTTCATATAGACTAGAATAAGTTAATTTTAGTTTCCCTGTACTAACCCAAGTGTCATGCCAAAATTATGTATTGTCCCTAGACTTGACAATTTGTTGGAAGATTTCATTAAAGCAAATTCCCATCTATTATATATCCTTTTTGACACCAGCAATATTGCTCCATACACCCATGATTTTCCTATTGGTTGAGTACTCAATTGGTTTGTTTTTCAGATTATGAAGCCCTATGATTGTACGAGCGTAAAGCGAGGTAGGTTCAACTTTAAGCCTCCACCACCATTTAGGTAACGTCCCGAAAATCCAAGGTAAAATTTTCATTTTTAAAGTAATAATATGTATAACAAATTGTTCTCAAAACCATCCAAGATAAAAATAGCAATTAAACAAAAATGGTATTTAAACATCAGAGTAAAAATTATCAATGCATAATAAACTCTGGGGGATGATGTGCAATCACGTTGGACCCTTCTCTTTCGAACCGGAAGTACCTAAAACCATAAACATAAACCGTAAGCACAAAGCTTAATGAGTTCCCCAAAATATCACATACCATACATATCATTGGGCCTAGCCATCACATTAGGCCCAACCCATAATAATGGGCCTAGCCCTTCCAAACCAATGGGCCTAGCCCAACATATAATGAAAGAGTCACAGAGACAACTAGCATCATATATACATCGGGCCTAGCCCTTCCTGTTACATGAGCCTAACCCAACATACAAATGGGCCTATGCTAACGCCTAGTCTACCATACAATGGGCCTAACCCAACTTACAATGCACGAGCATAATGAGAAGACTCACCTGAATCACAAAGCCAACTATGAGTGAGAAAAAGAGGCAAAATTGAGGAAAAACTTAATTTTCGTCATCATAATCTACAAATCACAAAAGAAGCGAAACAATCAACTTATGGTTGTGATTTTCAAAATCTCCCTTGCCCATTTCGTACTTTATAAGTAAAGTTACATTGATGGAGTTGTTGGAGGAAAACTAGTGAAGAAAATCCTCAAAGACATGACATGTCGAGACAAATGTTGGATAGGAAAAAGAAAAGTAAAAGAAAAGAGGATTACTTTTGGTACAAGGTTTTCTTATGGAATCTTTAATCCCACTCATCATAGCTAAGTAATTTTCCCATTGTGAATATCCCAAATATAATTAAAGGGATTAACTCTCTAAATCTTAATGGGTTAAGAGAAAAACCCAAAAACTGCACTTTGGTGTTTTTCTCTTTTGGACATTTTACTTTGATTTATGGTTTGCTCACCAAATGACCATAATGTCATAACACCTCATAATAATTTGTAATTCCTTATTATCCATCTTTTGGGCCATTTTTGTAAGTGTTTAATGAGTTATGATGCCAAATTAATCCTAAAAGAATAAAGCTGTCATTTTATGAAATTATCCTATTCTGTCCATATTTTGTAAAAATTATAGAAAAATCATCGAGATTCGGATTTTGGATTCGTAATTTCTCAAAGCTCATATTTTGAGTCTTTTATGTCCCTGATGTTTTCCTTGACCTGATGTTGGATGAAACTAAGGTGAAAATGGTAATTTTAACAGACTGGTTCGGGATGAGCTGCATTGATATACGGTAATGTAAAAATCATTATAAATTGTAGAAAAAATGTATGGACTTATGTGAGTAGTTAACAGAAAGGTATTGACCTGAACTTTATGAATATGGCTTCTTAATCTGGTTTGGATGAGTTTAAGAGGGGGAAAACGGGTCTTGAACATGATGCTATTTCGAGTTAAAATCTAGAAATTTAACATAATATTTTAATTATGTGTTTAGGGTGAATGGTAGCCATTTTTAATCTTGATTGTTATTCTTACAGGTATTGAAGGGTGACTTGGTGTGAGTGGGTTCCAGGAAGCAGTTGGAGGTCTACCTTACTACTGTAGGTGAGTTTCTCACTATACTGTGTGATATTTTGCATTCTTTACTTTAGCTCGTGTGTGTTATATGATGTTTAAGTGAGTAACACTAGGTTGGGTTAGTATCTAGTGGGAGTATGATATTCGTTCATGTACTGAGGAATACATATAGGAGGGCTCGTCGTATCCGAGCGGGGGATCGGGCTAGCCAATGTGTCCCAAAGGCTCGACAAACTGAGCAATGGGGATGGGGTAGCCAATATGTCCCAATGGGTTCAGGTTCAGGGGATCAGGCTTAGTCAATGTTTCACAAGGGCTCGATGTACTAAGCAAGTGGGATCAGGCATAAACAATATGTCCGAGTAGGTGTATGTTGTTACTGATTCGTTCTTTGACATGCATATGTGGTTATGTGTTTGATATTGTTGTTATATGTATATTAGGGATAGAGCTTGTATGATATGGTATTGTGTATATGTAAAATTCACTAAACTTTGTGCTTACCCCATTTTCCTTAAAATATTGTTTCAGGATCAGTGTGTACTCAAGATGGCAGGGCGTGACAATACAGACTAACTCAAGACTGATTGTTGGAGTTTTTGATATTACATTAGTTTATTTTTTCTTGAAATTGGGATTTATAATGTTTAAAAAAAATCAAAGTTATTGTAAAGTTTTGGGATGCTACATGTCTACCCATTCATTTTCTAAACTTTTGTGTTTATCCCAAATAGTATATATATAATTTGATTTTCCTTTATTCCATTGGTTGACTTAAACAAAAAAAAAATTATATGCTTATTTTTATGTATATGTCAATATAAATTAAAGATGGATAACGTTTCGATGTAAATATAGAACTTTCGTTCGTTACTTTTTTAGGTTTTCGTGCTTAATTTTATATATGATTCTTGTTTTTGAGTTGGGTCGTACATAATACTTTTTTTTTTATTTAAGCTTCTGTTCGTTAACTTAAACAAATAATATTATTTATTTATATGTACATATCAGTATAAATTTGAGTTATCTTTACGTTTGGATATAAATTTTGTGTATATTTTCATGATTATTTTTATATACATTTCCTATATATGAATTTGGTCACATATTATACATTTCATTCGGCAGTATAAATTGATGTTAGTCAGTGATACCGACCTTGTATATTTATCTACCAATAATTGCAACAATCTCTAACTTTTATCAATACAATTGTCTCTTATTAATACAATCATAAAAGTGCAATTAAGTATTGAATTTTATAATGAGTTTTGATGACTGTGTTAATAAAAGTTTTGTCGAAACGTAAAAAATAAGCACGAACGGAAAAAAAAACAAGTATATAAATATAAACATGCAAACATAAAAATAAATTATGTTGAAACATAGACAAACTCAAATTTACATCGAAATGTCGATATAAATTCAAGGAGGTCAAAGTTTTGACGTAAATTCAAAATTTCGTTCGTTAATTTATAACAAACTTGTTTTTTATTTACGTAAAAATTCGAGTTTTCTACGATTTGACGTAATTTGTTTATATGTTTTCATGCTTATTGTTATGTACATGTTTTTTTTACATTTTGATATAACTTTTATTAATACAATCATCAAAATTCAACTTAGAAAATCCAATACTTATAATTACATTTTTATCGATTGTATTGATAAAATTTGATTTTTGACGATTGTAATGATAAAAGTTAGATACCTTTGAATTTGTTGGTAGATAAGTACAAAGTCGGTGGCCACTAACCAACACAAATTTATACCATCGAATGAAAATATATTATATGTAAACAAACTTGTGCTTAGGAAATACACATAAAAAAACTTAAAAACATACACAAAGTTTACATCCAAACGTAAAGAAAACTCGAATTTATACCGACACGTATAAAAAAATAAGAAAGATTTTTTTAAATTAACGAACGAGAGTTCAAATAATCGAAAATGTATTATATGTGAAATGAATCATATGTGCGGGACTTACATAAAATAAATCACTCAAAAGTAAAAACAAAAAATAAAAGTAATTAAGTAATGTTTTAAATTTATATTGAAACGTTATCCGCCTTAAATTTACGCCGACACTTATATAAACATACGTACGTAAAAAATTAGTTTTTCTAAGTTGGTGGACGGAAGTTATTAAAGAAAATTAAATTACGTATACACATGGTAAAATAAATACAAACGTTTAAACAATGGAAGGATAAATATAATAATATATAAAGTTTAAAATGGATAGTCAAAATGATATTTAAAAAAATAAATGAGTGAAAAAATTAAAAACTTATAAATATAAAAAATATATAAAATTATAAAAATGATCTCTATGATTTATCCTTGGACGCAATTCGTTAAAATTAAAAAAAAAACAAATTACCCTGGTATGTTAGTATGTTAGGCATTTGATATTTGATAAGAGATAATGTGAATAAAAAAGCCTATTTATATAAGTTTTAAAAACCACGAAATAATAATAATAATAATAATAATAATAATAATAATAATAATAATAATAAACTGAATTTATGACTGCTGGATAAACAACAACAACATTTATATAAATTTTATCCAAATTTTCTAGTATTAATTTGGAAATACCAATTGAGTTGGAGTAAAAGAGAGGAAAGGGATGTGACAATTTGGTCTCGTTAAAAAAGTTAAATAGAAGATGGGGGGTCTGCTGACGTCAGAGGGTTGGCCACGTTGCCTGCCTCCACCGCGTTTGTTGGTTTTTGATTTCTCTTCATACTATAATACTTAATGGTCAAAATGTGCGTGTACACGTGTGGCCTACACAATCGTACTTTTATACCATTTTGTATTCAATATAATTAATACTTTTCCCATTAAAATATTATGTTTTCAGAAAAAGAAAATTCAAGGTAAATTTTCTTATATTTAATCGTATTTGGAGATTGTAATAAGATTGATAATCATTTATAAATATGATTTTCTAATAGGATGTCAAAAGGCATGTTTGGCATATTGTACATATCTTAGAAAACATGTAGAGTTTTTATTTTTAAAAATTAATTTGGATCATACCCATTTGTGTTAAACTCATATATTTCATCTCTATTAACATCAAATGGCTAATTTGTCTTTATTAATTTCTTTTTTCATTTTTTATTAATTTTATCATTTTTAGATTGAAAGAAATAATTAAATAAATACCATATTCCATTTCCCAAGCTCTTTCTACATTGTCCCCTTTTTCTTACTCACTCTCGTCACCAATACCCCCGTCATTACTATCATCTCAAAGCAATCAAACTTGCAACAAGATTCAACCAAAACCACCACTTTCTCCACAAATTACCCACCCTACGAAACCACATGTTCATCACCATCGTTCCACCACCATCAATGTTTTCCTATTCTCGACCTGCAACAAATTTGTAACGTCCCAAATTTCAGTATAAATTTTTAATCTTTAAATAAAATAAACACCCATTTTTAATAAAGTTACATTCAGGTCAAACTATTTGTTCATAAACCATTATTAAAAAATCAGAGTTATTAAGAAGACAATGCGGAATCTCGAATCATAAAACTGTTGATGTGTGTGTACAGTCCCGCCTTCACAATCTAATAAGTACTTGAAAAATATTTAATTCACAAATGTAAACACAAAGCTTAGAGAGTTCCCAAAAATATCATATATAACACAACATAATAATCTGTTATGGGTTATCAGCAACCCTCAGACTACCAACAATCTTGAGGACTATTAGCATTTTTGAATATCACATACAACACAACAATATAAACAACTATGAGTTATCAACAACCCTTGGGATTATCAGCAGTCCTAATTAAAAGTGCACGATTTAGTACGCAGACAAGGTTTGAAAACTTAAACCTTGAATTAACTTAAGATCAATGTTTGCTGCTAATATTTTGGTCCAGTCAAGTTTGGTAAACAAGTCTTGTCTCGAAGTATGAAGATCAACAAAATATTTAAGTAAAGTAAAGTGAGTATGAGTAAAGTAAAGACAACTTAAGAACAAGAAAAATGATGGTGAAAGAGATTTGACTTGCAAAAGATTTTGTATTTGATGTGAAGTGAATACCGCTACTTCAAGGTTTTAAAGCATGAATAAATCATATTCGTAAACAGGAAAGGAGAGACATAGTACAAACCACAAACATTCTATGGACTAGATAAAACAGAGAACTTAACAAATCTGACACACAAGAGTTACTTGATTTTGTCCTATAAACTATTCACTCAATAAAACGAAAAGGAGAATTTAACTTTTGTATAGACTCTGTCACATCAAAAAACTACAAATGTCTCATAAATATCTTCATCTCGAAAGAGGAATGACATTGGAACTCTCTTCACATCTCGCATTACACCTGACTTCGGATCTAGTTTGGCTCGGATTGCTAGAGGTTCACTTTTATGTATCAACAATCCCCCCTAAGTGCACTTAGCAATCAATTAACTCAAATGGATTCATCAGACACAAAGAGATATGAACTGTGTAGCCAGCTTCGGACTTCCAAGTACCATTTCTGGTGTTCAATGAACTTCTTCTTCACATGATCAAGAACATCACTTTTTGCACCGTTGGAGATGAACTTCTGAAGGATCTTTGACGAGACTAGATGTTTGTCAAGAACTCTAAAGAATTCTTTTTGGTTGGTCTTCTTTTTGAGATAGACATATCTGAGTTCCGGTTATTCAATGGGACCTTCTGCCAAGATCTGAGCTTCAGGCAGTTCGTAAGTGATTTTGACCAAAACATTCTCGGTTCCGAACAACTGAGCAAATTCAATGTCGGGCCTACAGAATTCCACAACAAAGTCCTTCAAGAAATTGATTGCAACACTGTAAGCTCTGATGCTTGAGTGATTTGTTTGGCATTCTCGGAGGTAAGCAACAATGGTGAGAATGTCATTAGGGTTGATTGAGGGAAAGTCGACATCCGTGTGAGTGATGGTTGCTTCTTTGTCCCGAGAGACATAGTATTTGTACATCATACAGTTAAGACCGAACTTGCTCTTAATCTTGTTACTGAATCCAACGATCTTGGTAATCCGCTTTCGACACCACACTTCTTTTTGAGGACGTGCATTAACAGAGTATAAGGTTCTCAATCTCTCACGCTCTATCATGATGCTTATTTAAGGATCATCATTCGGATGAAGAAGAGCATACTTGATGTAGAATAGACCGTGAGGAGAGATTGGTAGATCAAGTTGATTGACATCCCGAGTTGGAAGACCATAGTACATGAAGGGCACAAAGTGAATATCATGAATAACTCCTCAGAAAAGAGGAGATATGCCCAACATCGAATTCAGATTGTCTTTCAATGCTTGAATCCTGATGATTTCTTCCAAAGCTTGACCTATTTCTTCTTGAGACCAGCCCTCAGACTTTTTCAATGTCTTCATTGGGCTGTCTAATTCAGTAGCAATCTTTTTTCTTTTGTCTCGTGGAGGCTCTTTTAGGTCAGAGATGATTTGTTGAACAGTTTCAGTGATGGTGAATGCTAGTGGAGGAGGAACCAAAGGCTCTCCAGGGAGGTCATTAGGTTTCAAGGTTGGAGAACCTTCATCGATCTGAACAATCCTCAGAGTAGGGATTGGTGGAAGCATAGATTATGTATCTCGGAATGCGTCCATGGTTAGCTTTGTTTTGATTTTAGCCATATCTCAACTTCTTCTAAACGTTTTTGCTAACGATGATGGCTATGTAACCGAGGACCATTTGATATTTTCTGCATCCGAAAGGACCTTCACAGGTTTTTCCGTGATAACTTGAAGTCCTAAAACACCATTTTCAATCAGATCTTCAGATTCTTCATCAATAGACTCAGGAGGTTCAAGAGATTCAGCCTCGAGTATATCTTCTTTAGATGACTCATCTGGGAGTGTAAATTCCGAGACAAACTTCCATTGAATCCTTCTTTCTCTTTAACTACCTCCTTCTCCCCTCTTGCATTGGAAGGCCCATCATCCGATGCAAGTCTGGCACTGCTTTGAAGTTCACATAAGCATTATAACACTCTCTGAAATCTCATGTTGATATGTTTCGAGAGAGAGTTGTAGGCTTTGGCGGTGGGAGCTTGAGCTTTTAGATGGGCAAAAGTTTCATCAATAATGACGATTATTTCATCAAATTTGTAATTCGGAACATCAACAATGTTCCAGATGGCTCGGATCAGCTTGATGGGAACCTGTTGCATACTCAAATTCATCTCGTCCTTTTTCCAAATCTCCTTCTCCAGCCTTTAAATTTTCTTTTCATGACGAACATGAGTCTGTTTGATCATTTTATTAGTATCATTGATCATGTTTTCATGAATCTTGAGCATAGTGTTGGTGGTGGAGATATGATGATTAAGGCTGTCGTCGTATTTATGTTCAACTTATTCCAGAGTGTGCTTGACTTGGAAGGAAATAAGCTAGCCAAGTTGATTTTCTCGTTCGAGTTCAGAGGGGCTAGCATCTTTGATCCCAGAGAGAGTTTTGAGAATGACTTCAAGCTTTAAGTTGAGGCTAGTAACCTTCTGATTGATCTTGGAATCAAGTTATACAACAGTCTTGTCGAGTGAGTCAACCTTGGAAACATTAGCAGCAATGTTGTCTCGGAGTTCTAACAAGGCAAAAGGATCTGAAATGTTTTTATCCGAATATCCTAAGTCTGAGGTAGAACTCTCAGACTTTTTATCATCGTCATCACCATTATGATCATCTTGTGGTTTAGAAGGCTTGGGATTATCAGCTGGATTGGTTTGATCTTCATTGCCTTGATTGCCTTGAGTGTTGGCATTAACATTTACTTCTTCTTTTTCTTCTTCTTTTTTTTTCTTCTTTTTCTTCTTATGAGGAGGAGGAGGAGAAAAGGCCGAAATCATATATTGGTTGGAGGATGAGGGCTCCTGTAATGACTTGAAAGATCCGAGGATCGGAACAACATCAACAGATGTGTTGTCATCATCAACGATTACATCATTTGAATGTTCTTCATCGGATGGAGGATTGAGAGTTTATTTGCTTGTGAACATCGGAGGAGGATCATCCGAAACAATTGTGGGATTGGGAACATCTCCTGTAGCGATTTGTTGAGCTTCTTCAGAAGGGTGGAACTCTTGATCAGTTTCTGCATCAGTTGGAAAAGCGAATGGAATATTGCTTTGAATAGCTCTATGACTCATTGAAATAATCATATACTTCACTTGTGCTCTTGTTAGTTTCGGATGACGAGAGTGAGCCATGTCTACAAAATCATAATAGTCTTTGTCAGAAGTACTCTACCTTCCTTTACATGAACCAGGTATAAGACCGGTTGGGCTTTCAAAGTAGGAGGGACTGCTCCAACTCCGAAAAGCTTAGAATTAGAGGCAGGGGCCCCTGATTGTGGATGTGTAGAACTGAGGGGGATTTCCAAAATGACTCGTGGGTGTGTCCCAGGGGGCTTCAAGGGACTAAGTTCAATACCAGCACCATCATTTTGGGAAGATGGGGGTAGATTATGTGTTGACTCCCCATGAGTGTGTGAATGTGATATTGAAACTCCGAAGGGTACTTCGAAAGAATGGATGGGAGGGGTAGGCTGTCATCCGAAGTCAGATTGAATGCCAATATGTGTTTCTTGTTGAGAGGATCTTCTAGCTTTGGTTCTCTTTTTGGCTGTAACTTTTGAGGGAGAGGCCTTTCGTTTTGCTATTTTGTTCTTTCCGCCACCAGTAGAAACTGGTTTGTTCACATCCGAAGGTTGTTCATTCGAGACTGGGGAAAATTATATAAGGTCATATACAACCGAAGTCTCAAGATAATGTTTGAGATAAATTGAGTTGAATGGAACTGTTACCAACATACGTCGTGGCAAGCGAAGAATAGGTCCGAAAGCAAATTGGTTCAATAACCTATAAGTTTTAATAGCCTTAAAAGAATAGTATTCCTCTTTGAGATCGGAATTGAGAGGAATGGATTCTAATCTTTCATCATATAATTGTTGAAGCGTCAGAGCCCAGAATCTCGGACTCGATATCTCGTTAGGCTTCCTTTTGATGGAAAACTTCCGAATGTCCTGCCATAGCACCTCGTTCAAATCCACTTTGTTGCTTCTTCCAAAATAGATAATGTACACTTTGTACAACCAGTCTTTGCTCATGGTGTCAGTACCACCATGCTTGCCAGATAATCCTCGAAGGATTAAGTGCATCAGAACAGTCCAAAGGCCAGGAACAACAAACTTCTTGAACTCCTTAGCCTTGAATTCACCATTGTACCCAATTTAATTGCGAAACGTCTAAAACTCTTCAGACGTGGGTTCTTGAACCCGAAAACCCTTGGGGTTTTTTGGAATGCCGATTGCTTTGAGGAAAGTGTTCTTGTGCAGAGGAATGATTTTGTCATTGTCGATCTTAACTTCAAGCACGTCGTTTTCGATCTTAATCCTCTCAAAGGCTTTATGAAGAATTCGAGGAGAAAATTTAGGGTTAGGGATTTTGGTGAGTGGAACTGCTACGGGATGATGATAAATGAAATAGATCATGATGTCGATTGATTCATCATAATCCATGGGATCTAGTGAGGACAGTTGGGTTGTTTCCCTAAGGATAGGCTCAGTGGATGATGATGAGGCGGAACCCTTGGAAGATTTCTCCTTGGTTGCAGGTTTGGAAAGTTGAGGAACATTTTGGAAAGACGCCATTGATGAATGCTTGAGAGATTTCGAAGAACAAATTATAGAGAAAGGCTCTAAGAAGATGATAGCAAAAGTGAAAAGTGGGAACAATTAGGATTCAAAATCCTTTTATACGTTGGATGTTCTGGGTCGGGTCAAAAAAGAGCAATGATGACACCTGAACACGAAATAGGTTGTATTTAATTCATTGCCGAAAATGGCATCCTTAATAACTATAGCACACAAAATATGGGATGTCCATTTGTTCCAAAGGAGAAAACCGCCGTTTCAGTTCTGACTTGACATGCACTTTATAGGAACGTGTGCCAAATCACGTTTATTGAGAATTAAAGGATAATCACCAAGAAAAATTACCATTAATATATAAATGAGAAAACATTTCGGATAGAAAAACTTTAATGAAAACCTTTGAAATTCTTTTCCAGATGAGGATCTCAGAACAATTGGATTCTGAGATGAGATGTCATAAGAAAGAATATGAACACATTATTGGTACATAGTATAGAGTTAAAGATGACACAGTCTCAAACTGAATATCAGAGGTAAAAATTTATGAAGATCTTAGAGGACCAGTTTTAAAAGGTTTAGATTCCGAGAATTGAAGGATCTAAGCTCAGACGAAGATAAGAGATGAACTCACATTACCGTTTTGGATTTCAATTCTGAGATGAACTTCATAACACATTTAATATAGACAACAACTCCGAGATGTGATTATTGAAAAACCACCGATGTAACTATATCGGTCAGAAGCTTCAGGAGCTGAGGAAAGCTAAACTTAAAAATAGAAGAAGAGGTTAGACAAAAAGACTCATATAATGATCCTATATTTTCTAAGAGGAAACGATTGCAAGGAGACATGAAATTGACTTTGAAATTATTTTACCTTCTAATGTTTGCATTAGAGAGTACAAGCCTCTTGGAAGAATTATGAATCAGGCATCATCATTCGCATTTTGTTTAGAAACCCATTAAATTTGGGTTCATCTAATGCCTTAGTAAAGACATCAGCAATTTCATCATCAGATGAAACAAAAATGAGTTTGATGTTTCTTCTTAAAACATGATCTTTAACTAAATGGTACCAAATATCGATGCGCTTGGTCATGGAGTGCTGAATTGGATTGTCAAAATCGCAATTGCACTTTGAACCTCGCAATAGATTGGAATTTGTTGGAATCGATAATCATAGTCCAGAAAATGACATTTCATCCAAAGAACTTGTGAATTGCAGCTTACAGCAACTATGTATTCTGCTTCAACTGTTGAGAGAGAAATACAATTCTGTTTTTTAGATGACCAACTAACCAATCTTCCACCAAAAAATTGGCAACCTCCTAAAGTGATTTTTTCTATCTAGTTGAAGACCTCCATAGTTTGAGTCGGAGTATGCCTGAAAAAAGAAACTTTCATTTTTCAAATACCATATTCTGAGGTTCTTTGTTCCTTTAAGATATCAGAATATTTGCTTGACAGCCAAAAGATGAGACATCTTCGGATTGACCTAAAATCTAACACACAGGCATGTAGAAAACATGATGTCCGGGCGACTTGCAGTAAGGTAGAGTAGTGATCCAATCATTCCCCTATACTTCTTCTGATCAATAACAACACCTGATGGGTTTGAGAAGATCTTGTGTCCGAAACCCATTGGAACCTTTGTATAGGAACATGTGTCCATTGAATACTTTTTTAGAAGTTCGGAAATGTATTTCTCCTAATTAATAAAGACTCCTATATTGATTTGCCTGACTTGGAGTCCAAGGAAGAAACTTAATTCACAATTCATGCTCAATTGGAATCGACTACCCATTAACTTTGCAAAATCAGCAACCATCGTTGAACCCGTGGATCCAAAGATGATGTTATAAACATAAATTTGGACTAACATGAGATGGTTTCCATTCGATTTTCGGAATAGGTTAGGATCAAGAATCACTCCTTGAAAACCGGAACACTTTAGAAAATCAGTGAGGGTCATGTACCAGGCACATGGATCTTGCATGAGGCCATAAACAAAATTTTGAAGTGTGTAACAATAGTTTGGATATGAAAGATTTACAAAATCAGGGGGTTCTTGAAGATACACTTTTGTATCCAGTTCACCATTGCGAAAGACACTTTTAACATCCATTATGTAAACTTTAAATCCTTTGTGAGCTGCATAAGCAAGAAAGATTCGAATGGATTCAAGACAAGAAATAGGAGTAAAAGTCTCGTCGTAATCAAATCCTTCGATCTGAGTGAATCCTTTGGCCACTAATCTCTCTTTGTTTCTGATTATAACTCCGATGTTGTCAAGCTTGTTTTGGAAGACCTATCTTGTGCCAACAACATGGTGATCATGAGGAGGAGGGACAAGTGTCCACACTTCATTTTTGTCATATTTTGCTAACTCTTCTTACATGGCGGTAATCCAATCAATATGTTCTAATGCTTCCTTAATAGATTTAGGTTCAACCATTGAAATAAATGCCGAGAAATGGAACTCATTTTCGATATTCGTAGCAGAATGAGTTTGAACACCACTTGAGATTTCTAATGACTTGATTTAGAGGATGATCCTTTTTCCAGATGTGTAATCTCAGAAGTTATTGTGTAACAGATGATCCGATATCACCAATGGGGTTGTATTGCTCCCCCTGAACAATTTGAATTTCAGGATGATGCCCCGCTGAACTTTTGAACTGGATATGTCGACATCTTCATTGTTTGGAAAGTCAAAGAAGTTAGCATCGTTGTTGTTCGGAATGTGATCAAATTCAACGAATTGATCTGTTGCATATTGAAATCCATCAATATTTGATTTGAGGGATGGATGGCGATTCTCCCCCTTAACCTGAGAAGGTTGAAATGGATTGGAATCAAATGCAGGAAAGATGGGTGTTGGACCTGAAACATTTTGAGAAATCGGAGTTGCAGCCGACGAGGATGGTCTTGATCGAGATTTCGAGTCAAGAGCAGTTTTTGAAGGTCCAAACAGGCTTTTGAAGTCGACTTCTTAAATGATTTAGGAATTTGAAGACCCAGCTGGTGGAACATCGGAATCCACGATGTGAGTTGTATCATGAGTTGGACTAGAATACCGAACAAAATTATCATCAAAAGTAACATCAAAGCTCTCTTCAAGTACACGAGTTTGACAATTCAGAAGTTTGTAGGCTTTAGATTTGACTGAGTATCCCAAAAAGATTGCTTCATCGACTTTGGGTTGAATCTTGGTGAGTTGATCACGGTTGTTTTTGATAAAGCATCTATAGCCGAAAACATGTAAGAACGAGATACTTGGCGTGCAACCATTCATGGCTTCATACGGTGTTATGTTGTGATGGCGATTAATGATGCTTCGGTTTTGAGTGAAGCAGATAGTGGACATGGCTTCAGCTCAAAGATAGAGAGGAAGATTTGCAAAGTTCTGCATTAATCAAGCGGCTTCAAAGAGAGTTTGGATTCTTATTTCAACCACACCATTTTGTTGAGGAGTGTAGGAAGCAAATAAATTGTGGTCGAAGCCATTGTCGGAGAGGAATTTCTCAATGGTGACATTGATGAATTCTGAGCCATTGTCACTTTAGATTCTTCTAACAGGAAGTTTGACAAGAACTTAAATTCCTATGATGAAGTTAATAAGTTTAGAGGTTGTTTCGGAGTTTAGCCTAAGGAAGAAAACCCAGGTGAACCTTGTGTAGTCATCAACAATCACAAGAATGTGCTTTTTGTGACGCAGACTTTCTATGGTGGATGGTCCACAAAGATCAATATGAAAAAGTTCTAACGATTCCGAAATTGACTTTTCAATGATTACAGGATGACCTTTCTTGGATTGCTTCCCACATTCACATGAAGTGCATAGATGATCATTTTCGAATTTTAGTAGTGGCAAACCTCTTACCATTTCACCAAAAATGAGATCATTCATGTATTTGGAAGTTGTGATGAGCGAGCCTCTGATGCTAGAGCCAACTAACATCAGGAATGACCTTTAAAAGAAGACAAAGTTGAGGCTTTCTGATGATCATGTTGATGTCTAATGGATACATGTTTTTGATGCGATCTGATTTGATTAGACATTATTTCCGGTCTTCTGTGATGACATAGCTTGTAACGCCTGGGTTTCAGGGCTAAGCATTTTTGTCAATGTAATAGTCTAGGTCAACTCTTGTAACTCTTTTTGAAGTAATAAAGATGAAATATTTGAGTATTATGTGAATTATGTGTATTTATGTGCTTATAATTTAATTATAAATGTATAATTAATAAATAATAAAAATAAGCGTCAAAATTAAAGTATGAGATAATCCCGATATCTCTACATAAAGTTGTATATTATGTCTCAAGGTTTCCGTGCATATAAGGAACGCCGAAATCCGAGTTATAACGAAGAAGTTATGACCCGTCGAAGTTTTACGGTAAAACCGGCACGGCACCGGGAAGCGTAAATAGTGAATTTACGATAGAGCGAGATTTAGCCTTAGCGATCTAAACGAAAGTCGTAGAATATGTTAAACTAAGAACATCGATAAAAAGAACGCCCAAATCTGACTTCGTATGAAGAAGTTATGATTTTTCGAAGTTTCGGAATAGCAGTGTACAACCCGAAATTCGAATATTAGATCGAGCGGTTTTTGGCCGACACGACCTGAACGAGAATCGAAGATCTCGTTAAGGGTAGCGTAACGAGAAAAAGATGGGTGAAAACGGATGTCAGATGAAGAAGTTATGAGGATTTAACGGACCAATCGTGTCCCGGCCCGTTAATAATATAAAATTTAAAAATCGAGCCAAAATTAGCCGACGGAGTCTAAACGAAAGTTGTAGAATACGTTCCCACCTTCGCGTGGATATAAAGAACGTCGAAAACGGAGGTCGTACGCGAAAGTTACGAATTTTTAAAGTTGAAGTATGAAAATGCGAAGTCTGTTGCGAGGCTGATGAGGATTGATGACGTGGCACGTTGTGGGCCGTCGGATGATGATTCAGATCTCGCTTCGGATCATGCCACGAACCCTCGCATTACGCCCCGCGTACGAGGTTCGGTACGCCCTGCGTACCTTCGGTCTTATCCGGGTCCGTCCGAGTGCGAGCCAGCTGGAACGCGCGCCTATCTACCTTATCCGAAGCTACGCCCCGCGTAGCGCTTCTGAACGCCCAGCGTAGCGAGGCCCTCGCGGCTATAAAAGGAGGCCGAGGCTGCCCTCATTTTTCACACCAAAATCCTTTCTCTCTCTAATTTCTTTCTCTCTCTACAACCCCAAACCCCCCTAAACCCTAGAAAAACCCCTTAGATCCCTAGGGAAGCCCCGAGGCTCCCGGAGTCCCGAGAAAAAGGAGTTTTTCGGTTTCGAAACGCTGCTCCAATTAAGTCCCGGTTTTCGATAAAATCCGCTGTAAGTATGCAACGCTTACGCAATTTTTAATATAGCTTTCAAATAATTATAGGAATGTTATTAGGTCCTTAAAATAATTATTTGGGCTATTATTATGAGTTATATCAAGTATTATTAACGCTTAATAATACTCGGACTAATTAATTTGTCGCGGTTATCGTTAAACTAAACCCTAGTGGTATCGATACTAGGTTTTATCGAAGGAATATCGTTTTGAGAGTATCGAAGCGCTGTCCGAGTGCTGAGTCACCACCTAATCAGGTGAGTGCATAGTTACTTTCAGCTTACACATAGATATGAAGTATTTTATATAAATTACGTGCTATGTGTGCATATTATCTGAATCTTGCTATCTATGCTGGATGAACATTGTTATACATGTTTTCAATGATTTAAACTGTATATATATTTTATATCTACGAAAATGTTGGGGTAAAACATGGGTAGATGTAATAGCTGATGTGTGATAAAATGATGAGAGGCCTCGATGTTGATGTTGTTGTTTCTGTCATCTAGCGGAGTATGGATGACGACCACGGACTCTTCTAGACAGTCCAGTGGAACACTAGCAGGCTCGCAACCTGTAGGTGTTTGTGAACGACGTGTTCACCGGTGTACTCCATCCCCCACATGGTTGCCTTTAGGACATTTATTGCTAAGGAATCCCCTTAGCAGTAGTGTCCGTCCCGATGATGATCCTTAGGCTAGGTCCCTTATGATAGGTGTTTAGGGACGTAAAGTGAGGATAACGGGAACGGGTAATCAGGTTATTGTTGATTGATGAAATTAATAAACTTATTTATTGTGGGTTGAAAACCCTATGTGCTCACCAGGCTCCCAAGCCTGACCCACTCAGTTTTATGTATTACAGGTAGTGGCGCATGAGCATAGATGTGATGTTTTGGACGAGGGATTACGGATATAGGCCTGTAGATATGAAATAATGTAGTAAGGCTTATATTGTACTGTTTATGCTTTTGATCTGTACGAACATGACATCCCAAGTCTTTTAATGAAATACATTTCTATGGAAATGCTTTTGATAAATCTTTATCATATTTTGTTTTGGGACAAATTCCGCAACACTTTCATTTAAAATGTAACTCTGATTTTTAAACAAAGCATAAACAAACCGGTCTTTTCTGGCCGTGATTTTGGGGATGTCACATAGCTATGCTTTTTGCAAAATTCAACTCTTTGGTTTGCATCAGTGAGTGGAGCTACACTAATCAGGTTATGTTTGAGATCAGCCACATATGCCACATTGGAGACAGAGAAATTGCCATTGGTCAGGATGCCATAACCTCGAATTTGTGAATTTGAGTTGTTACCATAAGTCACATAACCAACGTTAGGAGCGAGCTTTGTATCATGCAGAAGGTCTTTCTGCCCTTTCATGTTCATGGAACAAGCACTATCAATATACCATATTGTATCTTGTTCTGAAGCACAGAGTGCCTATAAAAATCAGTGAATTTTGGAGTTTCCAGGCTCCAAGTTAGACTAAGGGAATTTGGCATTGGCTCTGGACTTGGATTGTGACTTTTGAGCAACTAGCATCTTGTAGGGATTGTTCCGAGATACTTTCGAAAAGAAGCAGAATGCCAAGATCTTTTCATTTATCCAAAAATCATATTCAAACAAAGGTTTTTTGGATACTGCTTTTCTTGGACTAAATTTTTTTTCAAGATGTTGTAGGAATCACTGTATTGATAGATTTTGCAGATGCGTTTTCAACCTTTTTGACTTTCCACTTAAACTTTTGTTTTGAATCTTTTGAGGATTTACGAACAACATTGTTCTTATCAACTTGTTTTATGCTTGCTGCTTTCGAAGGTACATTTGGTTTTGGAAATTATTTTGGTTTGAAAATTGTGCCATCAGATTTAGCAATAAACACAAAAGAAACTGTCCGAGGAGAGTCAGTTTTCATAGAAGGAGTCTCAATAGTGACCTTTTTCGGATTAGGATTGACAGACTTGTTTTGAACAACCAAACTAGGAGGATTGGATGGCCTCTTAACAATCTTAACATGCATAAAGGTATTGTGGTTCCTAGTGGTTGGACTAACTGTTTGAGACACTTTCTTTTCTATTTCTCAATGAATCTGGAATCTTGCCTAGACCTAATTTCTTTCTTAAGTGCATTCTTAGCTTCGGTCTTAGGGTGAACAATATCTTTCTTATTTAACCAAGGTTTCTTCCGAGAGTCAGCTGATATCACACCCTCGACTGAGGCGGAAGAACATTCCGGGCTGTGCGACTAAGTTCATGGATCACAGATAAAGTGAATATATAGCACAAGTATAACAATAAACAAAACAACATTTATATTCCATCTTGACGTTTGAATACATCGTAATCATAGATAATAGTATAATATATGAATTGCCTTAAACATGTAGGTGGGCATAATAAAAAGTAGTAAACTAAATTACCGAGATTCCTGATTATCCTTTGTCTGAATTTGCTTGATTACTAGTTTCCTGAGAATACTTGTAGTTTTGAGGGTCAACACAAGGTTGGTGAGAGTCACAGGTTTTCTGCTATCCGTAGTAATAATACTCTTAAAAGCATTTCAAAAAGTATTTTCTTTATAAGTAAATCATGTTAAAATAACCTTTGAAAAATCCAAACAGTGTCCTGACATAAGTAATTTCGTGCTTAAAACGATTTTTAAACGAACCAAGTTTAGAAGTTGTAGTAAGAGAGAGAGAGAGAGAGAGAGAGAGAGATTTAATGTTTATAGGGAGTCCTATAACCGAGCTATACGAATTGAGTGTACCTGACTACAACGCTTCATTGGACGTTGCAGGAAAAATTATAGAAACCTATCACCCGCTTCGATTGATCAGTCGAGGTTGTAGCTAGCAACTGTAGGTGGGGATGTCAACCCTGTAAGATCTATACATATGTATCTCACTCTGAAGATTAACAGTTATAGTAGTGTGGTTATGCTAAGTGTTTAGACTCAACTAATGAATAATGTAGCGTCTCACTAAAAATCCCTTAACTAAAAGGTTTGTGAATAACTCTCAATCCTAGCTTACTTGTGGGTATGTTCTAGGTGTAATGAATTTCATGACAACAAGTTTATAAAACTCGAGTATGTTTGACATGTGTGTAAAGTATAAGGCACTAACTTTTATATCGAAGTATGTTTCTTTTATAAACTCTATAGTAAAAGACATATGTTATTTCATGACATCAAGTTTATAAAAATCGAGTATGTGTGACATGTGTTTAAAGTATAGGGCACTAACTTTTATAACGAAGTAGGTTTCTTTTATAAACTCTATAGTAAAAGGCATATGTTATTTCAATAGTTGTACAATTCTAACAACATAACATACTAGGATATCGAAGTTTAAAATGATATTGTTTACTTATAATATATAAGTGTTAAACAATACTTTGCAATTACTATGAACAGACAGGGCCAGACATGAAACACCGGAGGACAAGACCATTTTGGCATTTAAGCTGTTCTGAAATACAACAACCCTATGAGGCCCTTCAAACTAGATTCCCCTTATTGTAAGTAGTTAAAAGGTATTCTAATTTGGTTTTCAAGTTTGGAAGGAACAGGAGGCATCACCCTCCTGTTTTTCGAAGTCCATGCACAACGAAAAAGAAAAAAAAATTGCGCGACTAGTCCTGCGGTTCTCGGAAATGCATGAAGGAATCAAGCAACAACAATTCAAAAAATAGGAGGTGGGAGTGACATACAGTGGTGGAAGTGAAGGGTGGAGGTGGTGGCCGGTGATTTAAAGTAGCGGCAATGGAGGTGTGTGATGATGAAGAAGTCCGACAGCCTCCTGTTTCCAGATTTTCCTTGGCTCTCCGGCAAGTATGAAGTTGTTGCTTTATAGACATGCATGTCCAATGCATTTTTTGAAGCCACAATAAGTCAAAATAAGGGTTTTCTTGATAAAAATAAAAACAACTCATGCATTGCTCAAAAACTCAACTATACTTCAGATACAAACAATCAATCACCCTAAATATCCCAGAGACTCATAAAGTTGCAAATTTTATGAGATCTCACCACTCCAACTAAAAAGAACGTGAACATTAACTGAAAAAACTCAATATCTAGCAACCTAAGATGATAAAAATCGAGTCTTGGACACTTACAAAGCTCCAAAAGAGTTCTAGGGCAAAGAATGGAGACTTGCTTGCTTAATCATAGCTTACTTCTTCTTCTTTCTTCCTTCAAGAACTTCCAAGAACACCAAAAATGAGCTTCAAGAATTTAGGAAAGAGATTAGGGTTTCTTTAGAGCTTTAGGAAGCTGTTGGAGGCTAAGGATGAGCAAACCCTATCCTCCTTATTCCTTTACATATGGAGCAAACCTAGAAAAATAGGGTTTGCCATTAGAGAGCTGCCACAATGTGGCCAAATACTGCCATGCAGTGGCGGCTTAAATGAAACACGCATTCCAAGCTTGCCTCACCACAACATGGGGGTGCCTCCACCACATCATGGTAACCATAAAATTCTAAAAAAATTACTTTATGATCTGGGCGTTACAGTAGCTGTAGTATTTTTTCCTTTTAGCTTGAAGTTTAGATTTTGTAAATCTGTCCTTCATACTCCAAATCCTTTTCTTTCCTATTTCAAGTCATATATTGCTCTAGCTTCATGGTGTCAGTGATGTTTCTCTCTTCTTCTTCTCTATATGATGAATAAAAAAGTTTGGATGAATAGGTTCGTCAAATGATTCATCTTCTTTCTCTTCCTTTGGCGATATATTTAACCCTGTTGTTGAACTTTTGGTCATATAATTCCTGAAAAATTGGTTTTAGTTAACTAGCTCAAAATTTAAAAAAAATAGAAAAGTAATTGCTCAAATCATAATCTTGACGCGGTTGGAAAATCATGTCTT
The DNA here is from genome assembly GCF_002870075.4 of Lactuca sativa. Taxonomy (NCBI): domain Eukaryota; kingdom Viridiplantae; phylum Streptophyta; class Magnoliopsida; order Asterales; family Asteraceae; genus Lactuca; species Lactuca sativa. The sequence goes on along the minus strand of NC_056629.2, from coordinate 204,436,276 downwards.
AATGTACGACAAAAGAGGTTTATTCGCGGCGCGACAATGGTGATATCTGCATGATTTTTGGTGAGAAACTAAAAATTCTAAATTTTTAGTAGGGAATACCTACTATCTTGATATTTAAAAATTTGCTAATGATTGAAAACTTTTCCTTGTAGGGAATTCCCAATAAATTTGGAAACTTATATATTAGTTGAAAATTGTTCCTCTGCAACGGCGCCAAAAACTTGATGTGCGTAAATCTAGTCAAAACTTTTGATTTGATTTTAAACAAGCCTTTTACTTCTATTTTTTGAATTACCGAGACTTAGACTAGTTACCACCAGGCAGTGTACCCGATTAGTGACTATTATATAAGTGGTAAAATCGAGCGTAAACTCAAGGGGAACATGAATGTATCAACAGTAAAGTGTTAAAATACTAAAAGTAAACTAAAGAGAATTTATCAATCTATTAAGTAAAAGGACATTCAACTAACAATAACACTAAATAACAAATAAACTTTTAATAATAATAATAAAGTAACTTTTGTTTACACTTTCAAATCCCTTAATGATTACAGTTAATTTAGATGAAGTGAAATGGATATTATTAATCATTCACTGATTTATAATTAATTAATTCAATTTTCATATCCTTAATCATATGTCTCTAAAATATGTACCAGCAGGGATGTCTTTCCTAGATCCTTTCTATTAATCCGTATTATGCAAGACTTAATTTGTATGATCGTTATCATGTGTTAGCAGCTAACATCTCAAATTGTCTATGTTAACAGCCAATCATAAATATTAAATAAATACACTTATGTCAAACGAGGGGATTCCTCCTCCGGTATTTACAACACGCCTCAATTAATCAAGTAATGATCTCCAAAATATTAGCCACATTATGATACAAGAACCATAATATGATCTCCTAATGTAATTACAACACGCCTCAATTAGTCAAGTACTAATCTCCTAACTATCAGCCACATTATGATACAAGAAATATAATATGAAGTCAATCTAAATTATGAGACTTAGTAACTCAGACATAATAATACCTATATTAATAATCATGTATCTTTAATTATGTACACATAATAGATTAAATAGCATCTAATATCCATTCAATGAACCAACACATAATCAAAATAAGATCATCTACATTATAAACAAAAGTATTTTGGACTTAACATATAAACAAATCAAAGAAACAAAAGAAATAAATGGAATGCTAAACATAATGTAAAGAAAATTGATATGACTAATCCTTCTTTTGTCTCCTCTTCTACTTTGAATCTACTGTATTTTCCACTCTCTCTATTTTGTATCATATTTAGTTGCCGACACTAACCTCTTGACAAAATCAAATATGTATCTTGAACACTTGAAGAAATTGAACTCCTTGTTGTTTTTGTAAACACTAGCACCCAAAGTAGAATGCTTCTAATGGATCACACCTAAAAGAGTAAAAATCCTAGAACTTTATGAGAGAGAGAAAGAGGAGAGAGGTCGAGAAATCCGAATTCTCAATCTAGAAAAGAGTAAAATCGGTTTTCTGAGGCCTAGAGGTGCCTTTATATAGTTGTGGTATTTAGCAGATAAACCTGATTTGAATCAATTAAATAATCATATATAATCCAGATTCAAATCTTTATCCTTATCAATTATCTAAAAGAATTTGGAAGCCTTCTGGAAACCCCATAGAACCGTCCACATCCATGGACATCCAGAATGTTCTTATTGCTTAACTATTGAACAATTACAATTCAACCCATGCACCTTTAAATTAATTCCAAATTAATTTTAATTAAGTTTAACTAGTTTCTAATTAATTTATTAACATGTAATAAATTAATAAATTATTTATCTCAATTTCTCAAATTAGTTTCTAGCCATTTTAGCTCTTGAGGGAAACCCAAAAAGAACTTTGTTATTATTCCCAAAGTTATACTAATTAGTTATGAAATTGGACACATATTTCCAACAGTATTCCACTTGGATAAGTTATTAACTACTATTAGTCAAATAATCTTTGAATAACCAACAAAGTGTGCCTTCCACAACAACTGTCGAACTTCGATTTTATTATTTTGAATTGATTCATAGATAATGAAAAAAATTTAGTTTCTTGGTATCCGATTTATGATGATCAAATCAGACTACTAGTTGAACACAACAAATCAGTCTGGGCCAGGCCTAGGATTTTAATGACAACGTCAAATCATAGAGGTCCCACCATACTTCTTTTCTAACTAAGGCGAATTGGAACAAATAAACTTTGACTACGTAGATTTTGTCCACTCATCAAATCATACGTAAACTTACTCGTTATGACCACTAGCTACAGATAGTGTTTGAGTAAGACTAATACACAACCAACTCATATCCAAAGAACTCAAATGTCTCTTCTTTTTAAGAATAAAAGATATTATTATCTTAGAATTACTCATGATTGAATCCATGAAGTGATCTCTCTAAGTGTGGGTTTCTCCAATAATTAAATCACTATTATGTCTAATAACAATAAACAATCTACTAACACTACACCACAGTATTAATTCAATACTTACTCCCAATAGTATGATCGATTGTGGAGTTTGAGTAACTTAATACTCGGGAAGTGGGGATTTAAATATGAAAAAATGAAAAACAATAATAAATTAATTGTAAATGGTATGACACTTGAAAATTAATAAATCTCTATTATTTAATCACCTTAACAATTACAAAATTTATTTTACTATTCTAAATGTTTCAAATTAATCAAATAACTACCAAATTTACATTGTCTCTCATGTCTATTCTCCTAGCATGCATACTATGTATTTCGTTGGTCACCCCTTATGTGAATGGATCAACTAGATTCTCCTCTAATGACACTCCCTTCACAACTAGATATCCATCCTCAACTCTATCTCAAATATGGTGGTATTTCCTCTTTACATACTTTGACCTTCCGTGATTCCTAAGCTCTTTAGTCAGATCGACTGCACCTTCATTATCCATAATATCTCTAATGGATCGTTGTTGCTTGGAACAACTCCAAGGTCGCCTGTGACGTTTCTGATCTAGGTAGATTCCTTGGATGCTTCACTTGCAACAATATATTCAGACTCGCATGTAGAGTCTGCCATAGTCTCTAGCTTGGAACTTTTCCATGTCTCTACACCACCATTCAAAGTATAAACCCATACAAGTTGTGACTTTGAATCATCAATATCTGTTTGGAAACTTGCATCACTAAATTCATTCACAACTCGTTCTTGTTTGCCATCATATACAAGCAACATGCGTTTAATATTTCTCAAATACTTCAGAATGTTCTATACAGCAGTCTAATGACTAAGTCTCGAATTTTCATGATATCGACTTACCATGCTCAAAGCATGTGATACATCAGGGCGACTATATGTAATGACATACATGATCAATCCTATAGCCAAAGTGTATGAGATTCGACTCATTCCTTTATATTCATCACTAGAACTAGGACATTGATAATTACTAAATTTAATTCCATGATGCATAGGAACACTTCCTTTATTCGAATTTTCCATATTGACTCTTTTCAATACTTTATCCACATATGTACTCTAACTAAGTCCTATTAAAAATTCCGGTCTATCTCTATAGATTCTTATAACAAGTATATATGCAGCTTATCCTAGGTCTTTCATAGAAAAACACTTCACAAGCCAAAATTTTACACTTTTTAACTCCAAAAAATTGTTTCCTATGAGTAGTATGTTATCTACATACAACACTAGGAACACAACAATACTCCCACTCTCTTTGACATATACGCAAGACTTATTTGGAATTCTAGAAAAAAATCTTTGACCTTCTTTTGGAAGCATAGATTCCAACTTCGTGATGCTTATTTGAGTCCATAAATGGACCTCTCAAGCTTACACACTCTATTCGGATATTGGGCATGTTCAAACCCTTCAGGTTGTATCATGTACACATCCTTTGAAAGTTTCCCATTAAGGAAATCCATTTTAACATCAGTTTTTCATACCTAATCATAAAAGGCAGTTATGATAAGAAGTATCCTAATGGAATTAATCTTAGGTACTGGTGAAAACGTTTCCTCATAATAAATTCCTTGAATCTAGTGAAACCTTTTTCCATAAACCTAGCTTTGAATTTGTGTATATTCCCATCCATACCGGTCTTCTTCAAGATCCATTTATAACCTACTATATTAAGACCAAGTGTAGGATCAACCAAATTCCAAACTTGCTTGTCTATCATGGACTGAATTTCGGTGTCCATTACCTCTTTTCATTGGGTAGCCTCAGGGCCTGTCATTGATTCGTTGTAGTTAGTTAGATCATCCAGATTTACTAGTCTCATGTCACTAAAAATGTGTTTCCTTCTGTCCTTATATGGATACCATAAAGCTCATAAGGGTTGCTAATTCTATCGGATTTACGAAGAGGTAATGATATGACATTTGGCTCAACAGGTTGCTCAACCTTTAGTTGAGTGCTAGTGTTAACTAAGGCTTCATTCTTTGTTGGCTCTTGAATCTCTTTAAGGCCAATTTGACTCCCGATGACTTATTGATACATAAGTTCTTTCTCAAGGAACACCCCTATTCGAGCTACAAACACCACATTTTCCCTAGGTCTGTAAAACAAATATCCAAAAGCCTTTTGTGGATAAACTTCTCAGATTTGGCTTCTAGTTTATCCCGGGCTTCATCTCGAACAAAAACCTCATAACCCTATACCTTGATATGGTTAATTGTAGGAAATTTTCATATCCACATCTCATGAGGTGCCTTTGAAACCTTCTTAGTTGGAACAAGGTTTAAGATATGGATAGTTGTTTCAAGTGCACAACCCCAAAACATGATTGGTAATGAAGCCCGACTCATCATAGATCGAACCATGTTTAACAAAGTTTTATTTCTCCTTTCAACAACACCATTAATGTAACTCCTTTGAGTTAGGGCTAGTTGTTTTAAAGAGAATTGTTATACTTATCCGTTTTAATTAAAACCCTCGAATATTATAATTGCTCATCTTACGTGTTACAGACTATATAAATATTTATTTATTATATACACGTTATATGGACAAATATTATTGGTATATAATATTTCTATAAATCTTTTTACAAACTTATCAAAAAGCGATAAAATAACATTTATAAATAAAAGATTATTTATGATAATTAATCTTAACGAAAGTTGTAAATGTCGTGATTACAAACGTATGAGTATAAAGAACGCCCAATTTTGACTACATGTGAAGGAGTTATGATTTTTCAAAGTTTCGTGTTCAACCTAATACAATAATGTGTGTCATAAAATATGAAACGCATATCATTTTCTTGTTAGCCAAAACAATCTAAGCGAAAGTTGATGTCCTCGTAAATATGAATCTATCGATATAAAGAACATCGATATCGGAGTTCGTATGAAGGAGATATGAATTTCACAAAGTCTTTTACAAGTATACTCCTTATAGACTATAATATAAAAATAGAATGTCAATTAGCTGATGAAGCCTAAAGCAAAGTTTTAGTACTAGTCGATACAAAATCGGGGATATAAAGAACATTGAAAATGGAGCTCGTGTCACAACTGGAAAAATCCTAGATCAATCAAGGTCCAAACTTCACCCATGTTGCTGTAAATTTTCAATGTCAAATTCTAGATCAACCATTGTAACTCGTTTTGAAGAAATAAAGATATAAAACAAATAAGACGAAAATAAGCGTCAAAAATAAATGTTAGATAAACACGATTTGTATGAATAAAGTGGTAGTGGTCGTGACATGGATTCCGGAAATATAAAGAACACCGAAATCCGAGTTATAATGAAGACGTTATGACCTATCGAAGTTTCGCGACAAAACCGGCACAACGTTCTGTAACGTAAAAAGTGAGTTTACAATCAAATGCTTTTTAGCCTTAGCTATCTAAACGAAGTTGTAACATACGTTAAACCAAGAGCATCCATAAAAAGAACGTCCAAATCTGACTTTGTATGAGGAAGTTATGATTTTTCTAAGATTCGACACATTAGTGTACAACCCGAAATTTGAATTATAGATCGAGCGATTTTTAACCGACATAACCTAAATGAGAATCGAAGATCTCGTCAATATTAGTTCAACGGTAAAAAGATAGACGAAAACGGAGGTCGGATGATGAAGTTTAGAATTTTTAACGGACTTTTCCTGTCCCGGCCTGTTAAAAATATAACATTAAAAATAAATTCAAAATTAGCCGACGGAGTCCAAACAAAAGTCGTAGAGTACGGTCTCACCTACGCGTGGATATAAATAACGTCAAAAATGGAGCTCGTATGCGAAAGTTATGAATTTTTAAAGTACAAGGTTAAAATTCTGAGGCTGGTCTGAAGTCGTACACCGAGCGTAGAGGGTTACGCCCAGCGTTTGCGTTGCATGGCCTCGGATTGACCACGTCGCCCTTCCTTCGCATGTTGACACGTATCAGCCACGTCCGAAGCTCAGATTTCAATCAGATGCCATGTGCCTTTTACGTCCCGCGTACTGTGAGGCTTCGACCACCTATAAAAGGGTGCGAGATCTCCCAATTTATTATGTCATTTTACTATTTCTTTCACTCCTTACACCCTCTTAAACCACTCTAAACACCCCCCCCCCCCCCCCCCCCCCCCGAAGCCTTAGGAACATCCCTATCACTCGAAAAAAGCCCAAGAGCACCTGAAGTCCCCGAGAAAAGAGTCCCCGAGAAAAGAGCTTTTCGGTTTGAAACTCGGCCCGCGCAAAGCCCGGTTTTCAACAGAAAATCACGGTTTCGTCAAGGAAAATCATTTCAAGAAGCAAAGTGCTGTCTGAATCACTACTTTATCAAGTGAGTTCATAACCCTATATTTTTACAAGTCTTTTCTATGTTTTTAAGGGGGGAATACAAGTAATATACAAGAAAATTTACTTTAAAACGCAAACATCCAAATACGTTTATCTTTCGATCTTTATGAAAAGATTTTACTATCAAATTCATATATTACTATGGGAAAAGTTTTGGTAAAACATACCGATACGATAAACAAATACAAGATATATATATATATATATATATATATATATATATATATATATATATATATATTGAGTATAACTTGAATCCTATGATAAAGTATATAAATATAGTTTACGGAACTTGTTAAGACGCAACGATTTTCACACAACGTGGAAACAAACTTATAAGCTATAATATGTATAGTTTATTGAACAAAGATACTATTTTACAAAGTTCAGGTTACAACACGAAAACAAACTTATAAACTATAACAAGTATAGTTTGTGGAACAAACGAACTATTTTACAAAGATACATGTTATAAACAAAAAGGGTTTTCAGCTATCAGATAAACAAAAAGGGTTTTTAGTTATTACTCGTAAACACGTTGAAGCAATTTGTGAGATGTTTTCATGTACTTATCTAAGTACATGTAAAAGTCCTGACTTATAACCAGAGTCTCTTGTAGGAAGAGCGAGATATTTGTGTATAGATCTATTTGGGACTAACAATCCCACATCCCGACTATTAGCTAGAGTCAGGTCGGCAGGCCTGGGGTAACAAATGTCGTTAACGTTTCCGATGCTTGAAGAACGTCGCGATCAACGTAACTGTGTTAGTATGGTTATAAGAACCCACAAGGAGAAAACAACGACTTATTTACGATATATTTAAATATTTTTATTTGAATATTAACTTTATATTCGGATTTCAGGGCAAACACAATTGCAGCTAGTTTTAGTTATGAATAAAACTAGGTATCTTTAAAATAAGTACTACCATTATACTTATACTTTTCAGTCTTGGAACGCTTAAAACTACAAATCAGTTTCATGGAAAAATACAGGATTTTCCAAGCTAAACATCATGATTTTACAATCAAACAGTTTACAATTCAACTTTTTGGAAACAAATATGGTTACTTATCGAAAACAATACTTTACATTAGAAAAAGTGGAAATAAGAACATATTTGCAAAAGGTTCAACACTTATTTACAAAATAGTATAACATAAGGACCCTCATTTGTTAATTCTATGGTTCCTTGGTTTATACATCAGAGTTATATATAAATAATATCCGATAGACAGTGGAATGTGTGATTTCTGCCTCATTTCCTGTTCATTGTTTGGTTGTGGGCTTAGGGCAGATTCACACATTCAACTGTCCGTTCGATATTAGTTTATATATAGTCAGTATAAGCTAAGTGATCATAGAAGGAACTAGTATGGTCATGTTACTTATCTTTACTTACTAAGAAAATATAGGATTTTCTGGAGGAACACTTGAACAATTTTCAAAGTACAAGGAACTTATTTTCTACTACAAAATGCTTATGAACTCACCAACTTAAATGTCAATACACTTTCTAAATCACTTATATTCCTAGGAAACTAGTAGATAGGTACATGCAGAGGTTTCGAGAAGACAGAGCATAGCAGCTTCAAGTCCTTGTTTCACTATTTACTTTTGAAATCAATCATATGTGAATGGAATACAATATAAACTCTATATTATTAATTCAATTGTTGTTGTTTCTTTGATTACAATTTTACAATTGTTGTGATACTGTACATGACGTCATCCGCCCCCGAACATTTCCGCCGTTCTGGTTTGGGGGTGTGACAGATTGGTATCAGAGCATTGTTTATAGTGAACTAAGTATATCAACCTATAAAAGATATACAAGTATAAATACAATGGGGCCGAAATGCTCTGAGTAAAAGTATACTTTTAAATTATAATAATATTTTTATAAGAGTATACGTACAACTATATTTATTTGAGATACGAACAACATGTGTTTGGCAGTGATTGCGGTGTCACAACAAGTCTAAAACTTACCAAGTCTATATGCAAAGGAATACTAGAACCAAACATAAATTTTAAAATACTATAGGAGTATTTTATGATACTATACAATAACAACAAGTCTAAAAACTTATCAACTTCGTATACCAAGAAAATCTAGAATCAAACACGCAATTAAGATACTATAAGAGTATTTTAGACACTATAACTAACTTATGTGAAAACTAAAAGACCTTTTCTGGTAGGTCTATAATTACTGAGTGTATACATTAAGGTTATATATAATTGAGATTTTATAGACTTAGAATTTGTGACTTTCGCTCTACTTCATGTTCCTTGTTTGGTTGTGGTCTTAGAGTAGGATCACTTATTCGAATGTCTATTTAATCTTATTTATATATAATTTGTATACACTACATGATTATAGAAAGACCCGGTAAGAATCATCCTCGTAGATTCTTTAGACACTCCCATTCTCACACAAACAATATAGGTAGATGTAACCACTCAAATAGCCAACAAAGGAGTTAAGAAAGAACCAAAAGAGGGTTCGTGAGGAGGATTCCGAGAAAGGTCCGAATGAAAAGAAAGGAACCAGAGAGGTCGTTAACAAACCTTACCCTATCTGGAGAAAACCAGAAAGCACTCTATACGTTACACTAGTAATTTGTAAATGATATAACTTAGTGAGTTAGTGATTACACTACTCACATTATGTGTTAGGTTTATCAATTCTTTTATAACAACAAATACTAGTACAACAAGTCATAAAGTTTCGTTTAAGGGCGATAACTATTAAAAATTCATGAGTTTATTCTATATAGACTTCTGTTATGACTTATTTACAAAACTCTATAAAAGTCAGAATATGATACGCACAGAACCAAGATAACATAGTTCAAGCGACACACGAGTTATAACCACTACTAAAGACTTACTATTGTTTCATTCTTTTAAACCTTATGGTAGAAAGATGCCTTTCCATAGAGTTATAGGGTGCGATCATACTAGCACTAATGCATCGGATCACATCAGAACTCCACAGTTAAGCATGCTTGGACGAGAGTAGTACTAGGATGAGTAAACTTAACCTTTGTACAATATCTATTTCTACTCACAACCATGAATACATCATAGGGATGTAAGTCGAAACATTGAGAATCGCACAACAAAACGAGAAAATTTATATGTATATATAAATAGGTAAAATACAATTAGCAACGACCATAATTACTTACGAACTCGTTTCACATCATGTAACAGAATTACGTCTTCACATGGAAATAACCGGTCAACCGATGAAACCCCAATTCTACATATAGACTCCGCTACATTCCAAGCCGTCGTAACAGCTGCTGTGACAGCTATCATGGCGCATCTCAACGCTAACAACCCGGACGAAAATGGAAACAGTGTCGACAAATCAAACCGTAGTAACAACCAAGGAAACCAACGAATGTATACCTACAAGGATACCTCGAACCACAAACTTAATAGCAAGAAACAAAAATTTTGGAACAAAAAGGAACACAAATTATCTCAAAGACTTGATAAGAGACAACAACCTGTGGCAGCCCCTGTAGCCACAACATCTGTCGCTCCTATACCAGCCAGTCGATATGCTGGAACATTACCGAAGTGTAACAAGTGTGACTACCATCACAAGGAGTTTGTCTGGAGTTGCATTGCAAGAACTGCAACAAGAATGGGCACTCTACTTGCTTTTTGTAGGACTTCAACCCAACACATCACCTCAACCACTGATGCTAGTACAAGTCAAGTGTGCCATGCATGTGGTGAAATAGGACAATTTAAGAGAAATTGTCCAACAGAGAGGAATTACGGAGGAACAGGAGGAGTTTAACAGGACATAGTGGAGCAACGAGGAACCTACTGGGATTTTGGTACGTTTTGTAATAATTAAGCATTATATTTTCAAAAAAGTTTTTGATAATTGAAAATTCAAAATCAGAGACTGCCTTCTCATTCAAATAAAACACATCATTCATATAAAAACTAAGGATCCTTATAGGTGAGCTATGATGGCTTAGTGTAACATTAGAATCGTACATAATTAAGATTTTGCAGGCTTAGAGTGAGTGATTCAACCTTATGTCATGTTTCTTGTTTGATTGTGGATTTAGAGCAGAATTACTCAATCGAAAGTCTTCTTAATCTTAACTATATACGATTTGTATACACTAAGCAATTATTGTAACGCCCATAGATCAGGGCTAGTCAATTTAGAAACAATAAGCGTCAAAAATGACTTTTTGATGGAAGATTATCTAGAAGGATTAATCTTAACCAAGTTGTAGTATATGTCACAAGGTTTCCGTGCATATAAAGAACGCCAAAATCCGAGTTATAACGAAGAAGTTATGGCCCGTCGAAGTTTCGCGACAGAACCGGCACGACGCAATGCAACGTAAAAAGTGAATTTACGTTAGAGCGGTATTTAGCCGAAGCAATCTAAATGAGAATCGAAGATCTCATTGTTGGTAACGAAGCGATAAAAAGTTAGGCGAGAACGGACGTCAAACGAAGAAGTTATGAATTTATAACGAAAGTTTATGTCGCGGCCTATTAAAAATAATTAATAAAAATAAAGTCAAAATTAGCCGACGGAGTCTAAACGAAAGTTGTAGAGCGTAGTCTCACCTTCGCGTGGATATAAAGAACGTCGAAAACGGAGTTCGTATGAAGAAGATATGAATTTCCGAAGATTATTAAATAATTTGTATTTATTTTTAATCTTTAATTCGGAAGCATTATCCGAAGGAGTCACCGGTCTGATCCGAGGTACGCGCCGCGTACTCGAGTACGCCCCGCGTACTCCGAAAGTGTCGACATCGCAGCAAGTGGCTTCGGATGACGAACGCAGTGACGTTTTTCGGACCAGTACGCCCCGCGTACTGGCGTACGCCCCGCGTACGTGCGAGGCTCAGCCTCTATAAAAGGAATCCGAAGGCAGCCGATAGTTTTGCCAATTTCTCCTCTTCTTTCTCCCATTTTGCATCGGTTTGCGTGCCAGAAATACCCCGAAGCCCCGGTATTGTTCTCAAGCCCCGAGGCGAGTCCCGAGATCCCGAAGATCCCGAGAAGTGCGGTTCCCGAGCCGAAGCTCTGCCCGCGAGAAGTTCGATTTTTTGTAGAGATCTTCCAGATCTACCGGAGAATACTACTTCTGCGAGTCGTAGTGCTGTCCGATCATCTTCTAATCAAGTGAGTGTGTGGTTACTTTCTTCTAACGCATAATTATGAAGTATTTTATACGAAATACGTGTTATGTGTATAGTTTTGTTGTTATGTGTGTGAATGTATGTTCACTTTCTTCTATCTCATAGATCTGATTTATTCTCTATGAAATACGTGTTATGTGGGTGTGCCTCATCTGTTATGTGGAATAGGTATTGAATGAGAATGTTATACAGGTTTCAAACTATGGATAAAAATATATATTTTTATCTACTAATATGTTGGGTAGAACATGGGGAGACAGTTGATGTGTGATAAACAGATGAGAGACCCCGATGTTGTTGTTGTTGATCTAGTTATTCAGCGAGTATGGATTAGATCAAGAGGTTAGTTTGGATCCGTGAGTAGGGATCAAATCAAGAGGTCAATTTAGATCTGTGAGTAGGAATCAGATTTAGAGGTTAGTTTTAGATCCGTGAGTATGGATCAGGTAAAGAGATAAACTTGCTATTAGTCCGGGAGTATGGATTAAGACTAAGTTAATTGTCCCTAGTCCGGGAGTATGGATTGGGCACAGTTATAGATCCGGGAGTATGGATCAGATATGGATTAAGATTAAGATAATTGTCCCTAGTCCGGGAGTATGGATTGGGCACAATTATAGATCCGGGAGTATGGATCAGATCAGGATTAAGGTATAGTTAATTGTCCCTATTCCGGGAGTATGGATTGGGTACAATTATTGATCCGGGAGTATGGATCAGATCAGGAGGTAGTTTTAGATCCGTGAGTATGGATCAGGTAGTTTTAGATCCGTGGGTATGGATCAGGTAGTTTTAGATCCATGAGTAGGGATCAGGTAAAGAGGAAAAATATTAGATGCGAGAGTTTAGATCGTGTCATTGTGAGGATCAATGGGGTGGGTTAAGAGTTGTCTTTATATGGTGAAATTGTGCAGGTTTGAATGTTCTATATTTATAAATATATGATATAACATTGTGGGATGAAAACCCTATATGCTCACCAGGCTCCCAAGCCTGACCCACTCAGTTTTCTTTGTATCACAGGTATTAGTACGAAGACATATTTCACAGAGAGATTTAAAGGAGATATAAATCAATTGTGTAATTAAATGTAAGTTCTGTTTATGCTTATATGTCTGTATCGGAACATGACATCCCGAGGTTTTATTATTAAATGAAAATAAATTCTCTTTGAGAAATGTTTTGATAAGTTATTATCATATTTTGTTTTGGGAACAAATTCCGCAACCGTTTTCCTTAAACGATTACTCTGATTTATAAAACAAAGCATAAACAAATCGGTCTTTTCTGGCCGTGAAAAATTGGGGATGTCACAATTATAGAGGGACTTTGTAGGGATCATATTACGAGATTTCATCATTTATTTATCAAAGCTCTTTTACTACCTATACTAGGTGAATGTAGTGTAAATGATCGCAACAGTAATAACAAGAATAAAACAGAAGGCACTAAAGACATAAACATAGAATGTACTATCGTTCTAACAAACACTTCTTCCAAATAGACTTAGCACCTGTTACCATAAGAAATTCCGACGTCGTTATTCGACGTGGATTGGCTTGGTCCTCATCATATCAATTTATGTGCTACAAAAAGACCCTTTGCCTTAACCAACCAACTAATGAAACCCTTCCAATTTATAATGATAAACCTGACACAAACCTCCAAATCATCTCTCGCCTCAAAGCTCAGAAATACCCACACAAGGGGTACCATGCCTTCCTAACTCACACGGTAGATAATAAATAGGAAATGAAAAACAACAAGGATGTTCCAGAAGTCCGTAACCTTCCCAAAGTATTCCCCGCAGACCTCACAAGAATACCACTCATACAACAAGTCGAGTTCAAAAATAGAGACTAAGGACCCATGCGACTAACCTATCACTACTAGGTGTATATACGACTTGTATACACAAGGTGATGATAGATGAATGAGGTATGAGTCCTACCATGAACTTCAGGACAAAGCAACCCAAGACTACGAGTGGACACTCTACTATTCAAGTAAACATAGACAAGTAAACCAAACCCACACCCTTCCCCGTTTTAAATACAGCTTACCATCCTTACATAAACAATCAGATTAAACGAAACAAAGTTGCATACTAATAGTGAAGGCCCGCTAGAATGCCAAGAGAGGACCTAAATTCATTTGGGAACAGGTAGATCAGATGAAACAGAAATACCCACATCTTTTCCCTAGTTCATGAGTACCACTTTAGAAACAATTTCGGGACGAAATTCCCTCTAACGGAAGGATGATGTCACAAATGGAAAAATTCTAGATCAATCAAGGTCCAAACTTCAACCATGTAATGGTAAATTTTCAATGTCAAAGTCTAGATCAACCATTGTAACTCGTTTCGAAGAAATAAAGATATAAAACAAATAGGATGAAAATAAGTGTCAAAAATAAAATGTCAGATAAACTTGATTTGTATGAATAAAGTGGTAGTGGTCGCGACAAGGATTCCAGAAATATAAAGAACATCGAAATCCAAATTATAACGAAAAAGTTATGATATATCGAAGTTTTGCGACAGAACCGACACAACGTTGTGAGACGTAAAACGTGAGTCTATAATCGAATGCTTTTTAGCCTTAGGTATCTAAACAAAAGTTGTAACATACGTTAAACTGAGAGCATCCATAAAAAGAAAGTCCAAATCTAACTTCGTATGAGGAATTTATGATTTTTTTTAAAGATTCGGCACAACAATGTACAACCTGAAATTCAAATTATAGATCGAACAATTTCTAGCCAACACAACCTAAATGAGAATCGAAGATCTCGTCAATATAGTTCAAAGGTAAAAAGACAAAAAAATGGAGGTCGGATGAAGAAGTTATGAATTTTGAACGGACTTTTCTTGTCCCGGCCTGTTAAAAATATAACATTAAAAATAAATTCGAAATTAGCCACCGGAGTCTAAACAAAAGTTGTTGAGTACAGTCTCACCTACGTGTGGATATAAAGAACGTCTAAAACGGAGCTCGTATGTGAAAGTTATGAATTTTTAAAGTTCAAGGCTCAAATTTTGAGGCTGGTCCGAAGCCGTACGGCCAACATAGAGGGTTACGCCCAGCGTTCGCGTTGCATGGGTTCGGATTGAACACGTCACCGTTCCTTCGCATGTAGACACGTATTAGCCACGTCCAAAGCTCAGATTTCGATCAGATGCCACGTGCCTTTTACGCCCCGCGTAATGTGAGGCATCGACCACCTATAATAGGATGCGAGATATCTCGGTTTATTATGCCATTTTACTCTTTCTTTCACTCCTTACACCCTCTTAAACCACTCTAAGCCCCCCGAAGCCTCGGAAACATCCCTAACACCCGAAGCAAGCCCCAGAGCACCCGTAGTCCCCAGAAAAGAATTTTTTGGTTTGAAACTCGGCCCACACAAAGCCCGGTTTTCAACAGAAACTCACAGGTTTCGTCAAGGAAAATCATTTATAGAAGCGAAGTTTTGTCCGAATCACTACTTTATCAATTGAGTTCATACCCCTATATTTTTACATGTCTTTTCTATGTTTTTAAGGGGGATACAAATAACATACAAGAAAATTTACTTTAAAACGCAAACATCCAAATATGTTTATCTTTCTATCTTTATGAAAAGATTTTACTATCAAATTCATATATTACTATGGGCAAAGTTTTGGTAAAACATAACAATACGATAAACAAATACAAGAGATTTCATTTTATTCAGCTAAATATATATAACTATATATATAAAATTATTGAGTATAACTTGAATCCTATGATAAACTATATAAATATAGCTTACGGAACATGTTAAGATGCAACAATTTTCACAAAACATGGAAACAAACTTATAAGCTATAATTGGTATAGTTTATGGAACAAATATACTATTTTACAAAGTTCAGGTTACAACACGGTAACAAACTTATAAACTATAATAGGTATAGTTTATGGAAAAAACGAACTATTTTACAAAGTTACTGTTGGAATAGTGTCTAAGGCTGCAACTATATTAGGTAAGTTTTTGACCCGATTGTGCATGGTCCTTTTGGGTTGCCTTCACCATAGCAACTTGATAAGGATGATTTATTAAGAGAGAGTAAATATTATTAGTATATTATGAGAATAATATAAAGAATAATATATTGTTATTTGATTAATATAAGTCATAGAGTTAATTGGAATTATTTTGGTGACTTAAAGAGGTTAATTAAATAAAGGGGTATCAACTATCAATTGTTTGATAGTTAAGCTTTAGACTATAAATCCTTATAGATATATAGTGGACGGATTCTAGAAGCTAGGATAGCTCCAAAATCGTCTAATGACTTATCTATGGAAAGGATTTGGATAGCCTTAAGAGAAGATTATCCAATTAGGGTTTAGGTTGTAACCCTTAAGGAGTCTACAAGTATAAATAGACCCCATGGGCAAGGGAAATCGACACTTCATCTAAAGCATAGAAACCCTGGCCGATTTCCTCCCCTCTCCTCTCTCCTAAATCATCTTCCTTGCTATTGGTGTTTGTAAGCCATTAGAGGAGTGACATTTGTGACTCTAGAAGCTCCAAGACAACAAGGTCAACAAGGAATTCAAAGGTATGGTTCTAGATCTGTTTCAATGTTGTTATTTAACCTAATTAGCCATTAGAAGTCTTGGATTCAAAGCATGTTTAATTAGAAAGCCTAGATCCAAGCATTAGGGTTTTGCATGCACACATAGGAAAGTTCTTATGGCTAAAACCCATCAGTGGTATCAGAGCCTAGCTTGGTTTTCTTTAAATTGTTGCTTGATTAACTGAAACAAACCTACAAAATTCGATTTTTTGGTTTCTGAGTCATGGACTCAGCGAGTTCCAAAGTGGACTCGGCGAGTAGGCCTGACTCGGCGAGTCCCTTTGTGCACTCGACGAGTCCAGGCGTCAGGAATGGCCAGATTCGGGATTTTTTCATAATTATCTTATGGAAACTTACCTTAATTATAATAGATCAACCTAAATCCGATTTTTTGATATATATGACTATTATCTTGATCTAGTTAAAGGTATTTATCAACTAATAAAATATTTAATTTCCTTATATGATAATTAATTAATTATTTTGATTATTTTGGTAATTATCTTAAAAAGAAATCTTGAATAAAATCAAATAAAGATAATTAGGATATTAATTGTTAATTAGAATTATTTGTTATTTGATCCTCCATGTTTTAAATGTTTAAAACTTGCCCTCAAGTTTTGAAATTTATATTTTGTGATTAAAAGTTTTAAAATACAATCCTATACTAATATGATATTACTAGAATAATATATATATATATATATATATATATATATATATATATATATATATATATATATATATATATGTATATATATATATATATATATATATGTATGTATAACTAAATGCTAGTCTTACCGTTAGTAGGCCTCATTCACGAAGCCGATCTATAAGGTGGGTATAAGGTTGCGGCCTATAAAATGGCGCTTAATGGGTGTACACTCACACCCACCGCTTACTTGATTGGTGGAGGGTCGTTAGCCGAACGGGTAGGATAGGGCAACCTCATCCTCTCATTAAAAGTATAATAAGTAATACAAAGTAACTACACATTTTTTAAAATGTCCCAATCTTAGTTACTTTAGGAAAAGTGAATTGATGCAATCCCATGAAATTACACTTTGCACCCTTGCTAAGAAGTTAGTGGAGCATGTGTGGTTTACCGGCACACTAATTGGTTCTAAGCAAAGGTGGCAAAGGGTGATTCATTGTTTATCATAGTTCGATGGAGCGTGTGTGGTTTACCGGCACATCGAATAGGTGATCGTTACAATGAAGGCACCATGTGAATTTGCATGGTAATTCACACCCGCTTTGTGATCCTCGGTATCCCAGTCACAAACGAGAGGGGCATATCGAGATTTAAACATGCCATTGAATAGTTTCAATGAATCTCATCCGAACCTAGGAATTCTCAATACACTTAGGACTAATAGTTTAGGTTTTTATGGTGGAGAATTAGTGAATCGTCATTCACTTACCTTCAATTTATTTGCATGTTAGATTATGGCATCCCTTTTCTAGTATGTAAATGTTATTGTTGGATCCTAGCCCTAATTTTCTTATTGGGTGATAATTAGGGATTCTTATTCTAATCTATCTTTGTCCTTTCTATTTGTAGATGTCGAACGCAAACAACGCGGCTGCTAGTTCTTTCACGTTGATGAGCCTTTGCCAAAAGGTCACCTTCGATGGAACGAACTTTAGCGAATGGATAAGATACATTCGCACCATTGCTCGATATGAGGATAAGGAGTATGTCCTCGATGAGAAGCTCGAGAAGATCAACCCTGAAATCGCCACTCCGGCCGAAATCACCGCTTTTGAAACTCATGAGCGAGATGCAACGAAGGTACATTGCATCATGATTGCCACCATGAACTCCGAATTCCAAAAGTCCTACGAGGACATGTACCCGTACGAGATGCACCAAGACTTATTGGAGAGATACCACCAAAACGCGAGAAAAGAGCGTTATGAGATTTTCACCAACATGATTTCCGCTAAGATGGGTCATGGAGAATCTCTTACCGTGCACGTGCAAAAGATGCAAAGGTATGTCGACCGCCTTCGCAAGTTAAATGTTGACTTTGGGGAAGACTTGGAAATCGACATGGTGCTTCACTCTTTGCCTCCGATGTACAACCAATTTAGGATGACCTACCACATGAACAAAGAAGAGGTCACCCTAAGCAAACTCCAAGGTCTCTTGAGGGTTGCTGAGAGCAACTTCAAAGACAAGTCTATTGCACCAACTCCCAATCCGCCTGCTGCTCCTGTCTTGGCTATTGGTCAAGGAAAGGGAAAGAAGAGGAAAGCTTCATCGAAGAACTATCGCAAGGTCAAAGCCCGAGATGGTGCCTCTTCTAGTGGGACCAAAGTTGATCCCGCTAAACCCTGTCCTAACCCGAAGGAGGCAGAGTGCCACCACTGCCACAAGATAGGACATTGGAAGAGAAGCTGCCCAGAGTACCTGCAAGCAATCAAAGAAGGAAAGATCAAGCCATCTTTCGCAGGTATATACACAATTAAATCTAACGATTCTAATCATGCTATTTCTTGGGTTCTTGATACCGGTTGTGGTTACCACATTTGTTCTAATGTGCAGGGACTAAGAAGAAGTAGGGATGTGGAGCAAGGAAGGATCAATCTAATCATGGGGAACAGAAGATCGTCGCCTGTGACCAAGATTGGAGTGTATTCTTTAGTGCTTAGGAATAATTTGTGTTTAGATTTGAACAATTGTTGCTATTCGCCAGAAATCACTAGAAACATCATTTCATTTCATGGTTTATATAGACAAGGATTTAGATTTTCTTTTAATAATGAGAATGGTTCTATTTTGGCTTATCTAAATGGTGTCTTTTACTTTGAAGCTATACCATGTAATGGAATATATGAAACTGTTATGATTGTTGATAACTTAGGAAATGATGTTTTGAATATAGATTCTTCCACTAGTATGGATAAAGCATCCTTGTGGCATTGTCGTCTTGGACATGTCAACAAGAAACGCATAGCCCAACTCCAAAAGGATGGAGTGTTGGAGCCATTCGACCTTAGGGAAGATGACACATGCGAGTCTTGTTACTTGGAAAGATGACTAAATCACCCTTCACGAGTACGTGTGAAAGGGATGAGGGTCTATTGGACCTAATACATACCGATGTATGTGGACCGTTTAGATCAACCACGAAGGATGGGAACCGCTTCTACGTGACTTTCACTGATGATTATAGTAGATATGGGTATATCTATTTAATCAAGCAAAAGTCAGAAACCTTTGAAAAGTTCAAAGAGTTTAAGAATGAAGTGGAGAATCAATTGGGCAGGAAAATCAAGATGCTTCGATCCGATCGAGGAGGAGAGTACCTAAGTCTTGAATTCCACGATTATCTCAATGAGTGTGGAATAGTTTCACAATTGACGCCTCCTAGGACACCGCAGTTGAATGGTCTGGCAGAAAGGCGTAATCGAACCTTATTGGATATGGTTCGCTCTACGATGAGTCGTGCTTCACTACCTATCTCTTTCTGGGGGTATCCTTAGAGACTGTCGCCCATATCCTTAACCGAGTCCCTACTAAGAAGGTTGCCAAAACACCTCACGAGATGTGGACAGGGAAAGCCCCTGTAACAGCCCGGAATCTCAGGTATTATTAAATTATGTTTTTGGGGGTGATTTAAGAGGGGACTCGGCGAGTTGGAGCCTAGACTCGCCGAGTAGGATCGCAGACTTGGTCGCGGGTTCGCGACTGGACTCGACGAGTCCAGATATGGACTCGGCGAGTCGACGCCGTTCAGCAGAAACCCTAACCGTTCGGTTTTGGATCGTATATAACGCCTCTTAGGCCGTCATTGTCTGTCTTTTGGTCGATTGAGAAGAACCCTAATCGTTGTGGACGTCTAGAGCAGGAGAGAAAGCTATTGGAACTTGGAGGAACTTTTTAGGCAAGAAGAAGAAGAATTTGGCCAAAGGAATATCAAAGAGGATCGAGTCCTGAGGTTTGGGGGACACAGAGAGTGCGTTTTCAGGTAATACTCGGACCATTTCTGTTATTTTGATGTGTATACGAATCTAGGGTTTATGAAACCCACTTAGTGACTAGATGGGTTATTATGTTATTACCCGGACGTTTATACCCCAGTAATAAGATGTTTAGAAGTACAGAAAGTCCCATGATTGTATATCTCGGGACCATACGTAATTTAGGAAATAGTTGCTCGCCTGCATGGCATGGACTCGCCGATTTGTTCTTCAGACTCGGCGAGTAGCTTGAAGATTTACTGGGACTCGCCGAGTTGTTCTTCAGACTCGGCGAGTGGAGTCGGGGTGGCCCCGCGATTCTTCCAGGAGTAACTCGTCGGGTCGAGGAGGATACTCGACGAGTAGATAGGGAATCTCAGAGAAGTTGGAGGACGTCTAGACTCGCCGAGTCGCCATGGCACTCGCCGAGTCCGGTCGAGTTGACCGTTGACCGTTGACCAGAGTTGACCTAAATCTGACTTCTTAGGGATAGTCACACTTAGAAGATATAAGTGTTAATGAGATATGTGATGTTATAGGGAGGTTGTAGCTCGTCGGATTGTGCACGAGTCATTTCGGGATTTGCTAGCTTTCAGCTTTTACGAGGTGAGTCTTCTCACTATACTGTACCCGGAAGGGTTTGACTGTGTGACCGGAAGGTCGGATATGATATGTGATATGTATGCTATATGTGGTAAGTTATTTGTCATATGTGCTATGTATGTTATGGGCCGGAAGGCGATTATACTATGGGCCGGAAGGCAATATGTTATGGGCCGGAAGGCGATATGTTGTGTGATGGACCGGAAGGTCGGCGTGGGTAGGACCGGAAGGTTTACCCAGCAGGGACGAAAGTCCCCTGAGACACATGGACCGGAAGGTCGGGGCCTGGAAAGGCGTATGTGCGTAAGTTGTATATTGGGGAACTCACTAAGCATTTATGCTTACAGTTGTTGTGCATGTATTTTAGGTACTAGCGAGGACCATGGGAAGGCGCCGGCGTGATCGATACACACTGAAGAATGCTTTTATGATCTTGGGATTTTGATTATGTGTATTTGATAGAATACTTAAACTATTTATGCCTTGTTATGAATGGAAATAAATATATTTTTAAAATGAAAAATTTGTTTGAAAATTTGCGTTGTTACAATTGGTATCAGAGCCAGGTTTGAGGGATTCGGGTGCACCTTCGGGAGTAGCTGAACTCAAACCGAGGATTTGAGGAAATTTTTTTAAATAAAGGCATAAACTTTTGTAAATGGTTTTGTGGTAAGCACGAAAGAAGCAGTGTGTACGATCAGTCAGCGCCCGAACAGTAAAGATCCCCAAAATACCTTACAATGTTATATGATATAAATTGTTATGCATGCTAGAAGACTAGGTATTCATGATAGGACTAGAATGGCCTGATTTGTGATGCCTTAGTCTAGGGAAGTTTGCCGATATGAGATGCTTTGCTAGTATGCGGGTAGAAAGTGCATATCAGAAGTAGAGTACTCACTATCCGGGGTTTGGGGAGGAAGACTTGGGATGAATGCTGATGCGGTGTGGTCGGTAGTATTGGGCCCGTACTACCGAGGACACCGGGTCAGTGGGAGACCCAAGTAAGAATCCCTGGATATTAGGGACTGAGTAGGGTTGCGTATCGAGTACGATTATACTCGGTGGAGTCTCTGATAGTTTTATGTTGTATTTCAGAGACATCATGGTTAGACCGCGCCACGGAGCGAGTTCGAGCGGTGTGAGTGACGAGGAGATTCGTCAGATGATTCACGAGGAGGTAGCGGCGGCGATCCGGGCTGAAATCCCAGAGATGTTTGGGTCTATTAAGACCACACTGATGGAGACGTTCGATGAGTGGTACGCCGCATTGACTGAGGCTGCAACCGCTGCAGCTACCGCAGCTGTGGCCGCTGCTAGGCCACAGGGGGGTGATTCGTTGCTGTTCCGAGAGTTCAGCAACACGAAGCCACCAGAGTGCGATGGGACGCAGGATCCGATTGCTGTGATGAGGTGGATCGCGGATATAGAGGGGTGCTTCTACACTTGTTCATGCCCGGAGCACCTGAGGGTACGGTTCGCATTGAACCAGCTCCGTCTGGGAGCGAAGGACTGGTGGAAGTTCGTGATGGTGAACTTCACTTTGGCAGAGACTACAGCAGTAACATGGGAGGGGTTTACTGCCATGTTCAGAGATGAGTACGTTCCCCCGGTGGAGAGGGAACGATTGGTTCAGGAGTTCTTAACCCTCAAGCAGGGTACTGATTCTGTCGCGGTGATCACGCGGAAGTTTCATGAGAGGGCGATGTTCTGCCCCGAGCTGGTGTCCACTGATCAGGCTCGGATGAGCCGGTACTTGGGAGTGTTGAGGAAGGATATCCGGGAGTTTGTGTCAAACTCCACTTACCATACTTTTGCTGAGCTTCAGGCGAATGCCAGGAAGCGCGAGATCGAGTTGGAGACCCAGGCCAGGGAGGAGGCCGAGTCTCAGCGGGTGGACCGGCGACCGGCTCAGTCCCAGCCGGCAGCCAAGCGGATAAAGTCCGCCGATTCGAGGACAGGAGGTTCGAAGGGTCGCGCCTGCGGGAAGTGCGGCAAGAGTCATGATGGGGTATGTCGATCTGGTGCTTGCTACAAGTGTGGCAAGGAGGGGCACATTGCTAGGGAGTTCCCCAAGGGATTTACGGTTTGCTTTCATTGCAACCAGACTGGCCATAGGAAGGCCGAGTGCCCTCAGCTTCTTCAGGGATCTGCACCTGCTACCGGAGCTACTGCGACTCGACCGGTGAAGGCCGAGGCCCCGAGGGCTCGGGGAAGAGCCTTTCAGCTGACTGCGGAGGAGGTCCGCGCTGCGCCCGATGTCGTGGCAGGTATGTTGTAATTCATGCATTTATTTTAATGTCGAGATGTTATGCTTATGTTATTATATGCGTAGGTATTTTCCTTGTGAACTCTGTGCCTGCCTTAGTGTTATTTGACTCGGGTGCGAGTAGGTCCTTCGTGTCCTTAGCCTTTAGTCAGCATATCAGTGCTAGTCATGAGTCGTTGGGTCGACCTTTGAGAGTTTCTATAGCTGACGAGAGAGTGATTTGTGCCACGGAGGTTCTTCGGGGGTGCGTGCTAGAGATTTTCGGGGTTGAGTTCCCTATTGATCTGATTCCTATTGCGATGGGTGATGTCTGTGTCATCGTGGGCATGGACTGGTTGAGCCGATTCGGCGCTGTCATCGACTGTGAGCGTCAGCTGGTGACTATACGAGACCATAGTGGGGGAGTCCTTTCGGTGTACGGCGAGGGTACCCGTTCGGGATCAGCTTTTTGTTCGGCCGCTAGGGCGAGGCAGTGTCTACAGCAGGGCTGTAAGGGTTTTGTGGCGTATATGATGGATACGCGGGAGGTTTTGGAGAGACCGAAATCAGTTGAGGAGGTCCCTGTGGTGCGTGAGTTTCCAGATGTTTTCCCCGAGGAGCTGCCGGGAGTACCTCCTGTGAGGCAAGTAGAGTTTGGTATCGATCTGGTTCCGGGGGCCGCGCCTATTGCTAAGGTGCCTTATCGTCTTGCACCTCCAGAGATGCAAGAGTTGTCCTCGCAGCTCCAGGAGTTGTTGGGGAGGGGATTCATTCGGCCGAGCAGCTCGCCGTGGGGAGCACCTATTCTGTTCGTCAAGAAGAAGGATGGTTCACACCGGATGTGTATTGATTACCGGGAGTTGAACAAGTTGACGGTCAAGAACCGTTTCCCGTTACCGAGGATCGATGATTTATTCGATCAGTTGCAGGGAGCGTCTTGGTTTTCCAAGATCGATCTGAGGTCAGGGTACCATCAGGTGAGAGTACGGGAGGGGGATGTCCAGAAGACAGCGTTTAGGACGTGATATGGGCATTATGAGTTTGTGGTGATGCCTTTCGAGCTCACCAATGCCCCGGCTATGTTCATGGATCTCATGAATAGAGTATGCAGACCGATGTTGGATCGGTCAGTGATTGTATTTATCGACGACATTCTGGTGTATTCTAGATCTAGAGAGCAGCATGAGGAGCATTTGAGGGAGGTCCTCGAGGTATTGAGGTCGGAGAAGCTTTATGCAAAGTTCTCCAAATGTGACTTCTGGCTGCGAGAGGTCCAATTTCTAGGACATGTTGTCAATCAGAAAGGGATATTGGTCGATCCGGCCAAGGTTGAGGCAGTAATGAGTTGGGAGGTGCCGAAGTCACCCTCTGAGATCAGGAGCTTCCTTGGGTTGGCAGGGTATTATCGGAGATTCATCAAGGATTTCTCTAAGATCGCAGTGCCACTCACCAGATTGACCCGGAAGGGTGTTGCATTCTCATGGGGGCCCGAGCAGCAGACCTCCTTTGAGACACTTCGCCAGAGGTTGTGCGAAGCCCCGGTATTAGCTCTCCCAGAAGGGATGGAAGATTTTGTGGTATATTGCGACGCATCGATTTCGGGACTGGGTGCAGTGTTGATGCAGAGGGGTCATGTGATAGCTTATGCGTCGAGGCAGCTGAAGCCTCATGAGGCGAGATACCCTACGCATGATTTAGAGTTGGGAGCAGTAGTGTTCGCTCTCAAGATTTGGCGTCACTACCTGTATGGGGTTCGATGTACGATATATACGGACCATAAGAGCTTGAAGTATTTGATGGATCAGCCCAATCTAAATATGCGTCAGAGGAGGTGGCTGGATGTGGTCAAGGATTATGATTGTGAGATCCTGTACCACCCAGGTAAGGCTAATGTGGTGGCCGACGCGTTGAGCCGCAAGGCGGAGAGCACTCCATTGCGAGATGTATGCTTGAGACTGACTGTGATGACTCCTGTATTGGATGCTATTCGTGGGGCACAGGCCGAAGCGGTGCGACCAGAAATGCAGAAGAAAGAGCGGGTTGTGGGGCTAATTTCAGAGTTCGTTCAGGATGGTCGAGGGCTTATGACGTTTCAGGGTCGGATTTGGGTACCGTTCGTGGGCGGTACGCGTATTACTTTGATGGAAGAGGCTCATAGATCGAAATTCTCGATCCTTCCTAGTGCTACGAAGATGTATCTGGACTTGAGGAAAGAGTATTGGTGGCCCTGTATGAAGAGGGACGTCGCATGGTTCGTTGAGAGGTGCTTGACCTGTCGTAGGGTTAAGGCCAAGCACCAGAGACCGCATGGCAAGTTACAGCCATTGGAGATCCCCGAGTGGAAGTGGGAACAAATCGCTATGGATTTTGTCACCAAATTGCCGAGGACTGCTAAGGGAGTTGATGCAATTTGGGTGATTGTGGATAGGTTGACGAAGAGTGCACACTTCCTTGCCATCAGTGACAGTTCTTCAGCGGAGAAGTTGGCGGAGATATATGTGAGAGAGGTGGTATCTCGGCATGGGGTGCCGATCTCGATTGTTTCAGACCGTGATGTGCGTTTCACTTCCAAGTTCTGGAAGAAATTCCATGAGGAGCTGGGTACCAAATTGCATTTTAGTACCGCATACCATCCCCAGACAGACGGTCAGAGCGAGCGGACGATTCAGACACTGGAGGGCATGCTTCGAGCGTGTGTGTTAGACTTCGGGGGTAGCTGGGATGCATATTTACCCTTAGCAGAGTTTTCCTACAACAACAGCCATCATTCGAGCATTGGTATGCCACCTTTTGAGCTGTTGTATGGTAGGAGGTGTCGGACCCCCATTTGCTGGGGAGAGGTGGGACAGAGAGTGATGGGCAGCACGGAGATCGTGCTCCAGACGACAGAGCAGATTCAACAAGTGAGACAAAGGTTATTGACCGCCCAGAGCCGGCAGAAGAGTTATGCACACAGGCGCCGATCCGAGCTTGAATTTCAGGTCGGCGACTTCGTTCTCCTGAAGGTCTCTCCTTGGAAAGGAGTGATTCGATTCAGGAAGAGGGGCAAGTTGGGTCCTCGGTATATTGGGCCATTTCGTGTGAGTGCAAGGATAGGCCGGGTAGCCTATCGGTTGGAGTTGCCAGCGGAGTTGGGACAGATCCACGACACCTTTCATGTGTCGCAATTGAGGAAGTGCATAGCCGATGAGTCGGCGGTGGTTCCATTAGAGGATATTCAGGTGGATGCGAGCCTGAATTATGCGGAGAGACCAGTGGCTATCAGGGATCGGAAGATCAAGGTTCTGAGGAACAAGGAGGTACCTCTGGTGTTGGTCCAATGGCAACACCGTAAGGGATCGGAAATGACTTGGGAGCCGGAAGGTGAGATGCGGGAGCAGCATCCGGAACTATTTTCAGAATGAGACTTCGAGGGCGAAGTCTAATCCTAGCGGGGGAGAGTTGTAACAGCCCGGAATCTCAGGTATTATTAAATTATATTTTTGGGGGTGATTTAAGAGGGGACTCGGCGAGTTGGAGCCTAGACTCGCCGAGTAGGATCGCACACTTGGTCGCGGGTTCGCGACTGGACTCGACGAGTCCAGATATGGACTCGGCGAGTCGACGCCGTTCAGCAGAAACCCTAACCGTTCGGTTTTGGATCGTATATAACGCCTCTTAGGCCGTCATTGTCCGTCTTTTGGTCGATTGAGAAGAACCCTAATCGTTGTGGACGTCTAGAGCAGGAGAGAAAGCTATTGGAACTTGGAGGAACTTGTTAGGCAAGAAGAAGAAGAATTTGGCCAAAGGAATATCAAAGAGGATCGAGTCCTGAGGTTTGGGGGACACAGAGAGTGCGTTTTCAGGTAATACTCGGACCATTTCTGTTATTTTGATGTGTATACGAATCTAGGGTTTATGAAACCCACTTAGTGACTAGATGGGTTATTATGTTATTACCCGAACGTTTATACCCCAGTAATAAGATGTTTTGAAGTCCAGAAAGTCCCATGATTGTATATCTCGGGACCATACGTAATTTAGGAAATAGTTGATCGCCTGCATGACATGGACTCGCCGAGTTGTTCTTCAGACTCGGCGAGTAGCTTGAAGATTTACTGGGACTCGCCGAGTTGTTCTTCAGACTCGGCGAGTGGAGTCGGGGTGGCCCCGCGATTCTTCCAGGAGTAACTCGTCGGGTCGAGGAGGATACTCGACGAGTAGATAGGGAATCTCAGAGAAGTTGGAGGACGTCTAGACTCGCCGAGTCGCCATGGCACTCGCCGAGTCCGGTCGAGTTGACCGTTGACCGTTGACCAGAGTTGACCTAAATCTGACTTCTTAGGGATAGTCACACTTAGAAGATATAAGTGTTAATGAGATATGTGATGTTATAGGGAGGTTGTAACTCGTCGGATTGTGCACGAGTCATTTCGGGATTTGCTAGCTTTCAGCTTTTACGAGGTGAGTCTTCTCACTATACTGTACCCGGAAGGGTTTGACTGTGTGACCGGAAGGTCGGATATGATATGTGATATGTATGCTATATGTGGTAAGTTATTTGTCATATGTGCTATGTATGTTATGGGCCGGAAGGCGATTATACTATGGGCCGGAAGGCAATATGTTATGGGCCGGAAGGCGATATGTTGTGTGATGGACCGGAAGGTCGGCGTGGGTAGGACCGGAAGGTTTACCCAGCAGGGACGGAAGTCCCCTGAGACACATGGACCGGAAGGTCGGGGCCTGGAAAGGCGTATGTGCGTAAGTTGTATATTGGGGAACTCACTAAGCATTTATGCTTACAGTTGTTGTGCATGTATTTCAGGTACTAGCGAGGACCGTGGGAAGGCGCCGGCGTGATCGATACACACTGAAGAATGCTTTTATGATCTTGGGATTTTGATTATGTGTATTTGACAGAATACTTAAACTATTTATGCCTTGTTATGAATGGAAATAAATATATTTTTAAAATGAAAAATTTGTTTGAAAATTTGCGTTGTTACAGCCCCCTCGTTCGCACATATCAAGGTTTGGGGTTGCGAGGCTTTCGTAAGACGAGATACTCACGACAAGCTCGAACCTCGAAGTGAGTGATGTATTTTCATCGGCTACCCGCAAACATCCTTTGGATATCTCTTCTATAGACCGAAGGACAATGTTGTCTTCGTTGCGAGGAGAGGAGTTTTCTGAGAGCGAGAACTCATAAGCCAAGGAGACAGTGGGAGGCAAATCGAGCTTGAAGAGATTCAAGAGTAGATAGATGAAGGAACCTCTACCGCTGGTACTCAACCCGAGGAGGAAACTCCGGTTGAACCGATTGACGAGTCCTTACCTCTTAGACATTCCGATAGAGTTAGAGTTCTACCCCAGTTTTATGGTTTTCATATTACTACCGAAGGGGACACGTATATTAGTGATAGTACACTAATAAATCTTGAAGAACCTAATAGCTATAAGGAAGCCATGGCAGGCCCGGAGTCTGCGAAGTGGAAAGAGGCAATGGATAGCGAGATCCAATCCATGTATGATAACCAAGTTTGGAATTTGGTTGATTCTGTGCCCGGACGTAAGACCGTTGGGTGCAAATGGATCTTCAAGAAGAAGACCGACGTGGATGGAAACGTACACACATATAAAGCGCGATTGGTTGCGAAGGGCTTTACTCAAACTCCCGGAGTTGACTATGATGAGACCTTCTCACCAGTTGCGAAGATAAAATCTATTAGAGTAATGCTAGCAATTGCCGCATTTCATGATTATGAGATTTGGCAAATGGATGTCAAGACCGCTTTCCTTAACGGAAAATTGGCTGAGGATGTTTACATGGCTCAGCCAGAGGGGTTTGTGGATCCGAAGCATCCGAATAGAGTGTGTAAGCTTGAGAAGTCCATTTATGGACTTAAGCAAGCGTCTCGCAGATGGAATCTTTGCTTCGATGAGAAGGTCAAAGAGTTTGGATTTGTACGAAGCGAAGATGAGTCATGTGTATATGTCAAAGCTAGTGGGAGTATAGTAAGCTTCCTCGTTCTATATGTCGATGACATATTACTCATAGGAAACGACATCCCGACTCTACAAGAGGTTAAGTCCTGGCTGGGGAAGTGCTTCGCTATGAAGGACCTCGGAGAGGCTTCTTACATTTTGGGAATAAGGATAGTAAGAGAAAGAAGTAAGAGACTAATTGGACTTAGTCAGAATACTTACTTGGATAAAGTACTAAAACGTTTTAGTATGGAAAACTCGAAGAAGGGAGAATTACCGATACAAAGTAATGCCAAGTTGAGTAAGACTCAAAGTTCGAGTACCGAAGCTGAGATAGCAGAAATGATCCGAGTACCATACGCTTCCGCAGTTGGCTCAATCATGTACGCTATGACTTGTACTCGCCCTGATGTAGCCTTCGCTTTGAGCATGGTTAGCAGATATCAAGGGAATCCTGGCAGAGCACATTGGATTGCGGTGAAGAATATCCTTAAGTACCTTCGGAGGACGAAGGAATGGTTCTTAGTCCTCGGAGGGAGTGATGACTTGAAGGTGCGAGGGTATAGTGATGCCAGTTTTCAAATCGACAGGGACAACTACCGTTCGCAGTCGGGCTGGGTCTTTACCCTGAATGGAGGAGCAGTGACATGGAAGAGTTCCAAACAGGAAACCGTAGCTGATTCAATGTGCGAATCAGAGTACATTGCAGCGAGCGAAGCGTCGAAGGAGGCAATATGGCTGAAGAACTTCATCAGTGATCTTGGAGTCGTACCTGCCATAAAGGAGCACATGGAGATTTTCTGTGATAACGAAGGAGCGGTTGCCTTAACCAAGGAACCGAGGGATCATGGTAGATCAAGACATATCGACAGAAAATATCACTTCATCAGACATCGTGTAGAAGAAGGACAACTCGTAGTGAAGAGGATATCATCAGAAGATAACCCAGCAGATCCGCTTACGAAGGGACTGAGTAGGGTTAAGCACTTGCAGCATGCTAGGAGTATTGGGCTGAAGGATGATATTAGCATAGATTAGATAGTATTAGAAACGTGTAATAGATAAATGTAATTAACATTTGATGATTAAATAAAGGAGTTTTATTTATGAGTAATGTTACTATCTCATGTTAATTGTTTAGCTATTGTTTCACTTTGCATGTTTTGACTTCCAGAATAATTGAAATTATTAAGAATAATAGAATTATTCAAATTGCCCACAATCGTTCATATGTTGGAAGTAGATATGAATGAAGATTGTCATGAATTGGTGTGTAGACTGTCTAAATGGTTTTAGACATAGCAAAGGGTTGCTGCAACGTTCATGAGTGCTTATGAACTAGTTTTGAGCATTGGAACAAACCCGCGCTTGCTGGAATCACCTTATGGAATACGATATAAAAGGTGATCGCAAGACGATAATATCATATAGTTTTAAAACCTAGATATATGGTTTGTTATTTGTTAATTGATTGTACATTGATAATGCGAAAACGCATCAGTAACTCGGTGTTATAAAACGCATTGTTGTGTATAGTTGGTTAATGAATAAGTAAATGCATATAAGTCGAAGTTTATCAGTAACTTTTATCTAAGAAGGTAAAAGCGATATCTCGGCCGCTCGATGATTTGATTTGACTTATGTGCCAGGCCCGGTCGGAACTGAATTGATGTGTTCGATTAAGTTCTCTTTCGAATAAATCAGAGATCGAGAAACCTAAATGCTTGACTAACCGTTCCATAGGATTGTCAGCATGATATCTAACAGAGGACTGTACGATCCCTTATCTAAAGGACAAGATTGATTAGATCAGAGTTTGATAGCGTCCTTGAGAGCTACGATTGCAAACCGAATTGTACTTGTGCATATAGTTACTAGACTTATCTAAGTGGGAGACTGTTGGAATAGTGTCGAAGGCTGCAACTATATTAGGTAAGTTTTTGACCCGGTTGTGCATGGTCCTTTTGGGTTGCCTTCACCATAGCAACTTGATAAGGATGATTTATTAAGAGAGAGTAAATATTATTAGTATATTATGAGAAGAATATAAAGAATAATATATTTTTATTTGATTAATAAGTCATAGAATTAATTGAAATTATTTTGGAGACTTAAAGAGGTTAATTAAATAAAGGGGTATAAACTGTCAATTGTTTGATAGTTAAGCTTTAGACTATAAATCCTTATAGATATATAGTGGACGGATTCTAGAAGCTAGGATAGCTCCAAAATCGTCCAATGACTTATCTATGGAAAGGATTTGGATAGCCTTAAGAGAAGATTATCCAATTAGGGTTTAGGTTGTAACCCTTAAGGAGTCTACAAGTATAAATAGACCCCATGGGCAAGGGAAATCGGCACTTCATCTAAAGCATAGAAACCCTGGCCGATTTCCTCCCCTCTCCTCTCTCCTAAATCATCTTCCTTGCTATTGGTGTTTGTAAGCCATTAGAGGAGTGACATTTGTGACTCTAGAAGCTCCAAGACAACAAGGTCAACAAGGAATTCAAAGGTATGGTTCTAGATCTGTTTCAATGTTGTTATTTAACCTAATTAACCATTAGAAGTCTTGGATTCAAAGCATGTTTAATTAGAAAGCCTAGATCCAAGCATTAGGGTTTTGCATGCGCACATAGGAAAGTTCTTATGGCTAAAACCCATCAGATACATGTTATAAACAAAAAGGGTTTTCAGTTATTACTCGTAAACACATTGAAGCAATTTGTGAGATGTTTTCGTGTACTTATCTAAGTACGGGTAAAAGTATTGATTTATGACCAGAGTCTCTTGTAGGGAGAGCGAGATATTTGTGTATAGATCTATTTGGGGCTAACAATCCCACATCCCGACTGTTAGCTACAGTCAGGTCGGCAGGCATGGGGTGACAAATGTCATTAACGTTTCTGACGCTTGAAGAACGTCGCGATCAAGCTAACTGTGTTAGTATGGTTATAAGAACCCACAAGGAGAAAACAACGACTTATTTACGATATATTTAAATATTTTTATTTGAATATTAACTTTACATTCGGATTTCAGGTCAAACACAATTCCAGCTAGTTTTAGTTATGAATAAAACTAGGTATCTTTAAAATAAGTACTACCATGATACTTATACTTTTCGGTCTTGGAACGTTTAAAACTACAAATCGGTTTCATGGAAAAATATAGGATTTTCCAAGATAAACATCATGATTTTACAATCAAACGGTTTACAATTCAACCTTTTGGAAACAAATATGGTTACTTACCGAAAACAATACTTTACATTAGAAAAAGTGGAAATAAGAATATATTTGCAAAAGGTTCAACACCTATTTACAAAATAGTATAACATAAGGACCCTCATTTGTTAATTCTATGGTTCCTTGGTTTATACATCAAAGTTATATATAAATAATATCCAATAGACATTGGAATGTGCGATTTCCGCCTCATTTCCTGTTCTTTGTTTGGTTGTGGGCTTAGGACAGATTCACACATTCAACTGTCTGTTCGATATTAGTTTATATATAGTCAGTATAAACTAAGGGATCATAGAAGGAACTAGTATGGTTATATTACTTATCTTTACTTACTATGAAAATATAGGAATTTCTAGAGGAACACGTGAACAATTTTCAAAGTACAAGGAACTTATTTTCTACAACAAAATGCTTATGAACTCACCAACTTAAATGTCGATACACTTTCTAAATCACTTATATTCTCAGGAAACTAGTAGATAGGTACACACAAAGGTTTCGAGAAGATGGAGCATAGTAGCTTCAAGTCCTTGTTTTGCTATTTACTTTTGAAATCAATAACATGTGAATTGAATACAATGTAAACTCTATAGTATTAATGTAATGGTTGTTGTTGCTTTGATTACTATTTTAAAATTGTTGTGATACTGTATATATGACGTCATCCGCCCCCGAACGTTTCCGTCGTTCCGATTTGGGGGCGTGACAACTCATATGCGAAAGATTTGATTTTTTTGAAGTTTTCTAGGTTTACCTGTTTATGACAACGCAACACCACCCACATCACGCAATGTGTCACACTAGGAGAGAACCCTTTCTGCCTATTCCAAAGTATAGCATGCCTAGGACAATGGCATGGTGCTCCTTCCCAATAGACCTCCTATAAATAGAGCTCAAACACTTCCTCATTCTTTGCTCATTTTCTCTAGAGTTTCTCCAAAATCACTCTCGAACCTCTAGGATCCGATAAAACGAAGTACTCGGAGTCGAAGCTTTGCCCATGGCTTTCCGAACTTTTGCTAGAAAACATGTAGGTTGAGTTATACTTAATACGATTTAAGTGTAACTTATATTTATGTTCATATTCGTTATTATGGACCTTTAAATAAGATTTTCCAATAATTTTAGTCATAATACTGATCGATCAACTTACAAGAGTGATCTGTAGGCTACCTCCAAAGTGATATTACCTGGTCATTCCTTATTTGATAGAATTCGGTATTCTTTAGGATTATTGAAAAAAAAGAAATGATTAACATAATCTTATAAATACAAACAAATATTGAAGCATAGTAATATTCGTATTTAGGCTATTTAAAATGGAAAAGTTGAAGTGTTAGTCGAGGAGCTAACTTTCATATAGATCTTCCACCTCAATTAAGTGAGTTCAAAGTTACTTTCATGAATATGATTTTAGTACAAGTATTTACTAATAGTATGCCTTGTATTGTGAATATGTAGTTACTTCCGTAAGCATAATTTTAATAAAAGTATATATTATCAGTTGAAAGTTTATATGCAAATCAAATGCCATATATATGGAATATATGTGTTATATGTATACTTGATATATTACATAACATGCATAGTACGAGCCATATATGGTTATATATGAGTTAAAACTAATTTTGGAAATACTATGTGACAATCTTAATATAAGTATTGTTACTTAAAAAGATTAAAGGTATGCCAAATACTAACCGGTTGAATTGTATGCTAAATATATACCTGCATTTATGATAAGTATTCCTCAAACAAGGAAGCATATTGAGAATTGGTTATAGCTATTTTAGTCTTGTCTAGTTATAAATAAAAGACTTATAAAGGATGCCTAGTTCAAAGTAAGTTGAATAAATGTGCAGCAATAATACAAGGGATGTATGCAAGATTGGAACAGAGAGTAAAAATCTATTCTATGGCACTATTATGTTCTGGAGTATAGGCTACATACTAGAATTATTTGATAAGTTAGATATTGGATATTCTACTTCTATTTGTGTGATTAGAATAGAGAGACGAGTTTTTTTTTTCTGCCACTACTACATACCCGAGTGTGGGCTATGAAAAGTCATCTGCCACAGTAAGATCACGACCACTGACTATTCTAGATAGTATCATGGAGCAATAGCACACTCATTACCTATAGGTATTAATGAATCATACAATCTGTGAGAAAGGATTGTGTTTTCATTCGGGTACTCCATCCTCCTCAGGTAAGTTTATTCTTCAAGATGATCGTTTATTAGGATTCGTGAGAATTGATTGGGCGGGGTATGTTTGAGTACTTGTATTATAGATATCATCGTTGGATTATGAATCTATAGTGTTTGGTAATAGTTGGTTTTGCAAGTTTATTGATTATGGATTATTATCATAATAACGTTGTGGGATTGAAAACTCTATGTATTTTACCAGGTTTCCCAATCTTACCCACTCAATTTGTATGCATTAGAGATAACAGTGTTAAGGTTGTTGTAACTTGAATAGGATGATGAGTGATTAAAGATAAGATTTGTATTAGTGTTCTGGAAAATATGGGATGTCGTAGTTGGTATCAGAGCATTAGTTTAAGCGAACTGGGAATTTTGAGAAATTTTAGACTTAAACTTAAAGTGCTAAGAGTAGACGGTGAGATGTGTATCTAGTATATTTTAGGTTGTATTCCTAAATTGATATTATATACACAAGAACTAGAATAGTTTAGGGTGTATACCTTATTTTCTATTATGTCCAGATAGATTTATTTTATAACATACCTTAGGAGAGATTCCTTATATGTTGATATGTGTTAAATGATATGTAGTATAGCATGCCTTATGTTACCTACCTAGATTTATCTTTAAGAAGTTAGTGTATTAGAATTAGCATGTAACCTTTAGGGGTGATAAGAATACATACGATACTTAACATCGGTAACTTCTTAAATAGAAAACAATACTAGTAAATTTCATGAGATAATAGACCGATGGCGTGATCATATACAACCAAGAACCAATAGGAGTCCATGAGTTGTATTACAGCCAGATTAAAGCAATCATAACTTGTGATGGAAGAACTAAAGATGGTGATAAATACTTTAACGTGTCACACCCCCAGCCGACGGGGAAATGTCAGGCTGTGCGACGTTAGAATGTTGGATCACAATTATTGAATATACATTGAATAGTACAATAGTATGACATACATACCAACTATTTCATTATCGAAAACAGGGGTTATGTTAGTTTGAATGACTTATCCTTGCATAATAAAACATATTACAAGTCTATATCCTTGCATCATGATCTCTTGTGATGCAAGCTTCCATCCTTCGATTTCCTAGGAATAAATGCAATTTTGAAATGTCAATATAATGTTGGTGAATTCATAGGTTTTGATTTGTTATAACTTGAAAACACTTTTTATACATAACTTTGTTAAGTTGTATAAGTATCTTTAACTTTCAATGTTGGAGTACCTTTTATTCAAAAATAGCATTCTACAATTTAGGTAATTATTTCTTTCTTATCTCTTTTAGTGTTCATTGTAGGTTAACAGGATACCGTCCTATTCAACCTATGTAATTGTTTACTTAGAGTAGGTTAATAGGATATCGTCCCATTTAACCTATTCAGTCATTTTAGTATTTTTGATTTACATTATCGGGGTACTTTTAACTCAAAAGTAGTATTCTACTAATTTATAGTTACTATAGTTTTCATCCTTTATTTGTTGTTCATGGTACAATCCATAGGAATGGACGCTTCCCTATCAAATGTTTGTGGTATAAGTATCGTGTGTGTGTGTGTATATATATATATATATATATATATATGTATGTATGTATGTATGTATACTACTTATTCCTTTTTCAACTATATCTATGTATACTCCTACTACTTTCAAGGCGTTCACTTTTAGATAGTTTAATTAGTTAAGGTTGGTCGAACAATGTTATAGTGAGTTCCCATAATCGAGATTTTGACTTGATAGTTCCTCGCACAATGCTTCATCGGATGTTGTAGTAGATTAGAAATTTATCCTTGTCAGGGTTGTAGCTAGCAACCACATGTGGGGGTGTCAGCCCCGTACAGATCTATACATACCTTTCCCGCTCACTTAAGATTTAACGATTATAGGTCGAGGTCTCAGCTAAAATTAATTAGTTAAGTGATGAATAGTTGTCTCGTTAATATTTACTTTGTTTTCCATTACTTTTCTTACATAGTAATATTTATCTTATATAATTATAAATGTTTAGTGGTTGTAAATGGATATTCAGGGCGAGTAACGATTAGGTACAATGCAATCTGAGAGATGTGACCATAGTAATGGCTAGGTATAATATTATTCGAGAGATTTGGCCACAATAACGGCTAGATATAATATTATTCGAGAGATTTGACCATAATAATGGCTAGATAAAATATTATCCTTAAAATTTGGGTAGAGTAACTACCAGGCATAATACTTTCCTACGATTTTGTGCAGCGTAACAACAAGGCAAAATATTATTCATGACATTTGGGCAGAATAACTACTAGGCATAATAATATCCTGATGATTTGATTTTATAACAAATTAAGATATAATAATCAGCAATAATTTATAGAAATCAATAATTTGTTAACTAGAATGTATCACTCCTTGCCCCCCCCCCCCCCCCCCCACAATTTTTTTTTGAGAAAAGCTTTGAAAAGGGTGTCGTGAAACTCACCTTTGAAGAGCACTTTATACCCTGATTTCTTGCACCTAAACAACTCAGGATTACTAGGCTCAAAAGAGGGAAATTCCTCAGAGAAATCGAGAGAAATAGATAGGGAATCATGTACGAAAGTGGTTGGGATCAACCACATATTTATAGGCTAAAACATTCCAGGTCACGTTGCGCCTTTGCGATGTTGCTCCAATCTCGCTCTGCCACGTGTTGAAAGTTTGGTGGTCTGTATCCCTCTTTCTAGAAGGTCATGCTCATCGCGCCTGACACACGCATGCATGCCAAAAACGTTGATTTTTGTAAAATTCATAACTTCCTCATACGAGGCAGTATCATTATGAAGTTCGATCATATAAGTACCTGAACTGGACTTGGTTTCTTGAACCTTACCATCCTTGATATCTTTCAAGACCTTTAGGCAGATTTGCTTCCAATGAACCTTAACTCGACATTGAAAACAAATGGATTTGGATCATGATTGGTAGCAATGTCGGAATATGCCTTTCTCTTGAGCCCATGATTAAATGATTCAATCTTGCCTTTTTTATTATCTTTGGAAAGAGAAATTTTTTCTTGATCACTAGCATTACTTCTAATATCCAAGGAATGAGTATGGGCAAACTTTTAATTTTTTCAGTTTCGAAAACTTCCAACAGGTCAGAAAGATCCATTAAATTCACGTCGAGATTTCTTATGGAATATCGTTATGAGCTCACAATATGAATTTGGAAGCGAGTAAAGAACCAAATCAATGGCTTGCTTCTTCAGAAATTTGACAACCATGTTACCCAATTTGCCAATGTACGATTTCATCTTATGAACATGCGCACACATAGATGTTCCTTCTTGGTGTCTAGATGCCAGCAAGGCTTTCATGTTTTGAAATCTTTCTAGACTACATAAGGATGGAAAATAGTGAGGGTTTCGAGTTGAAATTAGGTGGAGGGATTAAGACTGAATGTGGTGGTGGAGGAAAAGGTGTGAGACCATTGATACCCGACATCTAAAAGGAGAAAAAAAGTTTACTTATTTGAATTTATTCCTTAAATAATTACCCAATTTATTTTAAGGCTAAGATTCATATTTTCAATTCAATTTATGAAGAGGGATGTCTTAATCAATATCACAAGTTTATTTTAGGTATGTAATTCACTTTACCAATTTCAATCACTATGAAATTCCTAAATCTTTTGAGATTCATTGAAACTATTCAATGACATGTTAATCTCGGATTTGTACATCCTCTATTTATGCTTAGGATGTCGAGGTCTCACAAATAAGATGGTTAACTAACCATGTAATAATGTGTGACCCTTGGTTATGTCATGGTCCTCAAATTGGTGTGTCGTTTAACTACACACGCTTCACCAAAAAATCACAACCATAAGTGCCCTCATCAGCTTCGTCTTACGTCTCAAATATATATGTCGGTTAACCACACAAGCTCCATAAATAGAAAATAAGGAATAATCTTCATTATTCATGGATTAGTAACAATTCACATTTTCCTAAAATATCTAAGAACATAAATTTTGTTTGTATTGCTTTTATCGAGACGTCTTCATATCGAACCCTTTCGGCTAACGACAATCCACCACACAAAGAAGCAGTGAGTGAAAAGGATACTCTTTGAACGGTCATTTTATAGGCTGTTTCCTTATACATTTCTTATAGCATGGCTTCATGAATGAAGCATAGTCTTGATTCGACTAACGATCATTAATTAAACATGTAAGCACACATGTTGTATTATTCTTTTACATCTAGTAATCTATAAAATATATAAATTATTTTGGTCTTTACATATTCTTTTATAATCTTTTATAATTATATGTAAGGTAAATTTCAAACAATTTAAAATTATATGATTTAAACAAATTATATTAAATTAATCTTTTAATTAATTAATTTTAAATCATTATATATAATTCCTAGTCTTTTAGGCATACTTATCTTCTTAGTTTAATTATCCAATTTCAAAAGATTAAAATGATATTTGAAAAACTAAAGATAAAACCTAAATTTGAAATTATAGCCAAAATCCAAAATCTTCTATTCGTCAGAAAGCACGCCCCGTCTAGGTCTGTGTGCGCGTCCAAGTCTGGACGCGCCGCACCCTGCAACTATCAAGTTTCTGAAGTTGTCGCAATTTTTAACAGTAGTGTCTATAATCAAAACCTAGTGGCTCTGATACCACTGATGGGTTTACTAGGCATCTATACACATAAAATAGGCAATAGAGGCATTCATAATAAAACATAAGTGTACGCGCACCTTAAGATCTAGGTTTTACTATTACCACAACGTACTTTCGAATATAGCGTTATAAACTAAAGAAGTGAATTGATTTAGTAACCTCTTAACAAAATCGAATTTGTAACTTAAATACTTAAAGAAACCGAACTCCTTGTTGCTTATGGAAAGACTAGCACCCAAACTAGAATGCCTCTAATAGTTCACACCCAAAAGACTAAAAACCATAGAACTTTATGAGAGAGATGAGATAAGTTGAGAAATCAAAATGCTCAATCTAGAGGAGAGTAGAATCAATTTTCTAAGGTCTAGATGGGTCTTTATATAGATGTGTTATTTAGTAGATAAACTTGATTTGAATCAATTAAATAATCAGATTTAATCCTGATTCAAATCTTTATCCTTATCATCTATGTGAAAGATTCTAGAAGCTTTCTGGAATCCCCTCATAGCCATCCACCTCTACGGACATCCAGAATGCTCCTATTGTTCAACTAGTGAACGATTACCATTCATCCCCTGCACCTTTAAATTAGTTCCAAATTAATTGCAAATTAACTCTAGTTGATTCTAATTAATTTTAAATAGTTTCTGATTAATTTATTAACATGTAATAAACTAATAAACTATTTATTTCAATCTCTCAAATTAGTTTCTATCCATTTTAGCTCTTGATGGCAATCTAAAAAAAGGATTTTGTTATTATTCCCAAACTTATACCAACTAGTTATGACATTCTACACCTATTTCTAACAGCTCTGATGGTGCATAAACATTGTTTTGAGACTTTGCATCGAACTCTTGGTGACATTTTAGAAATGTAAAACAACGGAGACAATGGTCCACCATTAAGTGAAAAAGTTGTTTTTAGAGGGGATTTAAGACATATTATCCATGTCATACTTAAGGGAAGTAGGCAAGATATCGTGCATCTCTTAATTCTTTAAATTTTGGCACCACTATAAGGTATTAAAGTTTATTGTCAATATGCAGTTACAATTAGGTTATGATCTTATCCAAGAAATTGTAGATTTTGTGTATTTGTGTTTCTTATAAAAAAAAGGACATATTTTCAACAAATGCTATTTTGGCACCTATGAATGAAGTAGGTCACATAAACGAGTATATGCTTGATCAGATGCTTGGTTATTCACAAACATATTTAAGTACAAACAAATTATGTAATATCGAACAAAACTATATGACCAAAAAAATTGTACTATGATGTCTTAAACTCCATGAAATTGTCACGAATACCTAGCCATGAACTAAAGTCAAAAGTAGGTGCTTTGGTGATTTTATTGTGGAAAGGGTTATGTAATGGAACATGCATATGTGTAACCTATTGGATTAGGTGTCTAAGCTCATAACTATATTTGGTATATGCTTGAAATGATAGTAGCTTAGTCCTTTTGGATTGCCTTCACACTAGCAACTAGACAGGATGATTAATTGAGAAAAGAGGAAGAATTTATTAATTTGATTAATAAATTGAAATAAATGATTTATTAAGGTATTATGGAAATAATATATTAATTAGAAATCATATTATTAATTAATAGTTAATCAAAAATTAATTTTGGGATTAATTGTATTAATTAAAAGTGTAGGGGT
The DNA here is from genome assembly GCF_002870075.4 of Lactuca sativa. Classification (NCBI taxonomy): domain Eukaryota; kingdom Viridiplantae; phylum Streptophyta; class Magnoliopsida; order Asterales; family Asteraceae; genus Lactuca; species Lactuca sativa. Next base: position 204,395,006 of record NC_056629.2, on the reverse strand, counting down.
TGTTTGGTAATTTATTAATAGTTGAGGAAGAAGCCCTAGAACCCTCCTAAGAGGCTTGGATGAAAATCTTCTAAAGAGGCTCTAGAATTTTCGGCTATAGGCTATCTTATGGAAGGTTTAAGGCTTGTTTGGTATTTAAGCAAAGCAATTAGGGTTTCCTTATCCTGACCCTAGCTTTGGCTCTAAGTCACCTCACTATATAAAGACTCTTTCACTTATGATTTTCGGCCACCTTGAAACCCTAGAGAGTTCCAACCAAAATTTAGAGCTTATTCTTCCTTCCCATAACTCATGTTCATGCTAAGTGTATTTGTGAGCCATTAGAGGTATTACACTTGTGATACTCGCTCTCAAGCTTCAAGATCTACAAGGTTTTAGATTGTTATTACTACATAACAATCAAATATATGTATATTAATCCTTATCATGTGATTTTCGATTATAATACATAGATCTAGGGTTTGCATGTTGTTGTTCATATTGTATGTTCAATTAGAGAAGACATAGATCAATTAGGGATGCATGCACACATAGGATTGTATGTTTATGTAAAACCCATCAGTGGTATCAGAGCATAGGTTTAGTCTTTTATTGAATTGATACTTTTATGAACTTGAACAAGAAAAGTTTTTCAGATTCTGCATTCTTTTCATCCAACACGTCGTGGAGATCATCCTACATGGCGTGTTGGTCTGCGGATCCGACTCAACACGGTGCGGTAATTATTCACCACGGCGTGTTGAGCTGTCAGATCCTAAAAATTCGATTTTTCAAATATCTCATGGATTGATTAGGATAATTACCATAATATTTTTTAATTGTTTAAACCTGAATATTTTAGATTGTAATTTGATGTCCTCGTCAATAATTACTTGCCTTGTTTATCTTCCAAATTTGTTTTGATGATAAATTGAATGCCAAGAAATTAGGAGATAAATGTTTGACTAAGTTAATTATTTTGTGGTTAATATAATTAATCAACTTTATGTTCAAAATAATTAATTTGAATATTAATTGTACTTAATAATTAATTGTCAAACATTTGGAATTTAATATTTTAAAATTAAATAGTTTAATTCGATATTAAAGATTATAAAACCTTTGTTTTTTTTTTAAGTTTAAAAATACACATTTATATTATATATAACATTAAAAGTCTAATATTACTATATATGTATAAGACAAGTCAGTCGAACCGCTAGTACGCCTTAATCACTAAGCCAATCTATAAGGGGAGTTTAAGGAAGCGACCTATAAAATAATCGTTATTGGGTATCTACTCTTACCTACCGCTCTTTGGATTAGTGGAGGGTCGTTAGCCGAACGGGTTTGATAGGAAACTTAATTCTCATTAATAAGTATATTGGAATAAATAAAGTAACTAAATATTTTTATTAAATTCTCAATCTTAGTTACTTTACGAAAATATGAATTTGATACTAATCCATGAAATTGCACATTGCACTTTATATAAGTCGTTAGTGGAGAGTGTGTGGTTAACCGACACACTAATATGGACTAATAAAGGGCGGAAATGGGTGTCTCGTAAAATATCATTGATTAATGGAGTGAGTGTGGTTAACCGACACATTAATTACGTGATAAATGACATCGAGAGGGTCAAGCTAATTTGCATGGTTATTCACACCTTATTTGTGATCCTCGTATATCAGTCACAAATGAAAAGTACATAATCGAGATTAAACATGCCATTGAATAGTTCAATGAATCTCAAAAGATCTAGGAATGTCATTTAAAACCTAATTCATTTAAATTTTGTTTTTCGTGATGAAATTGGTAAATCGTCATTTACCTACCTTTAAATAATTTGAAATTAGATTACGGCATCCCTCTTTTGAATTGTGAATTATTTAGTAGGATCCTAGCCTTAATATTTCATTTGGGTGTTATATTAAGGATTTTCTTATCTAATCAAAACTTGTCCTTTTTCCTTTTCAGATGTCAACTTCAAATAATGCTTCTGGTTCCTATAACAACAACAACAACTCCTCCAACCACTTCTCGCTCTTGAGCATCTACTCTAAAGACACCTTTTCTGGCTCCATTTATAATGATTGGATGCGTAATATCAAGATGGATTTGCGCTTCGAGGACAAGGAATATGTACTCGAGAAAGAGTTGAACAAGATTAATGAAACAACCACTACTCCTAAAGAAATAACTGAGTATAGGAGATATTGCAATGAGGCTACCAAAGTAGCATGCATCATGGTGGCTACTGTGACTCCCAAACTACAAAGGCTTTATGAGGACTACTGGTCATATGAGATGTGGAAGGACTTGATGGAAAAGTACCATCAACGAGCTCGTCAAGAGAGATACAAGATAGTTAAGTCCCTCATAACCAACAAGATGAAGGATGGAGAGTCCGTCACGACCCACTTGCAATGCATGCAATGCTATGTGGATCACTTGTTGAAACTCAATGTGAACTTTGAGGAGGAATTGGCCATTGACATAGTCTTGTACTTATTGTCTAGTTATTATGATTAGTTCGTTATGAATTATCATTTTAACAAAGAGGAGAGCACAATGAGTCAACTTCAAAGCTTGCAGAGAACAGCCGAGAGTGGAAAGAATGGAAAAACTATTGTCTCCACTCCTACAGCTGCTGCTCCCGGCTTGGCCATTTAGCAAGGGAAGGGGAAGAAGGGTAAAGCTCCTCCGAAACATAATTGGAAAAGAAAGTCCCAAGTGGGGTCCTCAAGCAATGGACCCAAAGGAAAATCCGGTTTTGATGCTCCTCCTGCCTCTGACCCTAAAGAGGCTACTTTCTTTTACTGCCATGACAAAGGGGTATTGGAAACGAAGCTACCCCAAGTACTTGCACGACATAAAGGATGGAAAGGTTAATCCAACCTCAGCAGGTATTTACACTATTCTATCTGAAAACTCGTCACATTCTAATTCTTAGGTCCTTAATACAGGATGTGGTTTTCACGTTTGCTCTGACTTGCAGGGTCTAAAAGGAAGTGAGGATGTGGAAAATGGGAAGATCAACCTGATTATGGGCAATAGGAGATTGTCGCCTGTTACCAAGATTGGTGTCTATTCTTTAGTGCTTAGTCTATGTTTAGATTTAAACAATTGTTGGTATGCGCCATAAACGACGAGGAATATTATTTCTTTTCATGGTTTATGGCGCGTATGAAATTGTGATGGTTGTAGACAATTTAGGTAATAGTGTTTTGCAAATTGATTCGTCTAAAGGTTTAGACAAAGCAAGCTTGTGGCGTTGTCGTTTTGGACATGTCAACAAGAAACGTATTGCCCAACTCCAAAAGGATGGAGTGTTGGAATCATTTGACTTAAGGTCAGATGATACATGAGAATCTTGTTTTCTTGGAAAGATGAATAAATCACCTTTCACTGGCTCTTATGAAAGAGGTGAAGGGTTGTTGGATCTCATACACACAAATGTGTATAGGCCCTTCAGATCCACCACAAAGGGATGAAAATCGATTATATATGACTTTCATTGATTATTTTAGCAGATATGTGTAACAACCCAAATTTTCAATAAAATTTTTCATTTTTAAATAATGAAATCATTTCCATAAATTATAAAATACCAATCACAATTGTTTTCGAAATTTATAACATCAGATAAATTATTCACAAATCAAAGTGTTCCCAAACAAAATGCTAGAGAGTGCATATCGTGCCATCACGCCGGGCTCTTGCCCTTAGATCCTGAAGTACCTGAAATTATAAAGTTTCCAACTTTATCCTTTGGTACCATCCCAAACGTCCAAAACTCTTAACCAAGTCTTTTAAACCCAAAAGCTTAACCATTAAGCCCAAGACCTTAGAGATCTAGAACCCACCCTTTTAGAAGAGGTTCTAACCTCAAGGACGTCCCAAAGACTAAAGCTTTATAGACATGCATGTCCAAGGCATGTCTTGAAACTATAATGGCCCCAAAAGGAGAAATATGCCCTAACTTCCAAGCATGGCATCAAGACTTGATCAAAATTCAGATTTAGCCCACTGAGAGACTCTCTTGCCATGTAGATTCATAAAGTTGCAAGCTTTATGATTCCCATGCATGCACAACTAAGAATGAGGAGGAATGAAGGGACAAAATCTGAGATCTAGCTATGCATGTACATAAAAATTTGGTTTTGAATACTCACAACGGTTCACTCCAGTGCCAACACAAAGATGCTTGCTAAATCCTTGCCTCTTTATCACCAAGTTCTCCTCTTCTTGGTCCAAAGTTCCAAATAGCTCACAATATGGAAGGAAATGAGGATTAGGGTTTGAAATATCGATATTAGGGTTTAGGGGGCTGATAAGGGTTCAACCTCTAAGACTTAAGGAGACTATATATGGTGCAAATCCTACAAATTAGGGTTTTGCTTTCCAGTGTCAACTCGACGATTTGGGGCTCCCCAACTCATCTATTTGAGTCCTTAAACCCGCATCCAAAATAATTCCTACACGATGAGTTGGAGCTCCCCAACTCGTCGAGTTCAAGTCCAAAATCATAAAATATTGAGAAATAAATAATACCTGGACTAAGCATTACAAATCTCCCCCACTTGAATTAGACTTTGTCCTCGAAGTCTGCTGATGCGAAAAGGTCCAGATAATGCTCTCGCATCTCATCCTCTGGCTCTCGTGTCCATTCTGAGCCTTTTCTATGTTGCCATTGCACCTTCACTAGCTTCACCTCCTTGTTATGAAGAACCTTAGTTTTCTTATCCAAAACCACAACTGGACTCTCAATGTAGTTCATGCTTTCATCCACCTGGATGTCGTCCAAGGAAATAACCGCAGCCTTGTTAGTGACACACTTCCGAAGCTGAGACACATGGAAGGTGTTTTGAATCTGGCTAAGCTCATCCGATAGGTCCAAACGGTATGCTACCTTGCCCACTCGGGCAAAAATCCTGAACGGACCAATAAATCGGGGCCCTAGCTTGCCCCTCTTCCAAAACCTAATGACACCCTTCCATGGTGAAACTTTCAGCAGTATGAAGTCTCCCACCTGGAACTCAAGGTCCGAGTAACGTCGGTCAGCATAGCTCTTCTGACGGCTCTACACGACCCGCAGCCTATCACGCACTTGTTGGATCAACTCGGTAGTCTTAAGCACCACCTCAGTGCTTCCCATGACTCGATGCCCAACTTTAACCCAACAAACTGGGGTCCAGAGCTCCTAACGTACAACATCTCAAATGGGGGTCGGTTGAAACTAGCATGATAACTATTGTTATATGAAAATTGTTCTTGTGGGATGTATGTATCCCAACTCCCTCTGAAATCCAATACACATGCTCGCAGCATATCCTCGAGTGTCTGGATCGTTCGCTCGCTCTGGTCGTCTGTCTGGGGGTGGTATGCAGTGTTGAAGTGTAACTATATGCCCAGTTCCTCGTGGAACTTCCTCCAAAATCTGGATGTAAATCAGACATTTCGGCCAGATACCACCAACACTGGCACCCCGTGCCTAACCGCCACCTCTCACACATAAATATTTTCTAATTTCTCAGCAGAGATGCTCTCGGAGATCGGAATAAAGTGGGTACTCTTCATCAATCTATCTACAATGACCCAGATGGAATCCACACCCCTTATTTTCCTTGGTAACTTCATGGTGAAGTCCATGGTGATCTCTTCCCACTTCCTCATAGGAATGGGTAACGGCTGAATGTTGCCATGAGGCCTCTGGTATTCGGGCTTGACCTTAATGTAGGTCAAGCACCGCTCCACGAACCATGCGATCTCGTTCCTCATGTAGGGCCACTAGTAACTCAACCTCATATTCGTATACATCTTGGTAGCCCTTAGGATAATAGAGAACTTGGAATTGTGTACCTCCTCCAAGATCTTTTTCCTCACACCCTCGGACACCGGTACCCGTACCCGACCACACTATGTCAAGAGTCCCCGACCACCTCATACAAATAGGGGAAACTGACATCGAATCCGCTCTATCTTCCAGTTCTCTTTCTTCAAACCCTCCACTTGAGCCTTCTTCATCATCTCCAACAATTGAGAGACCACCGACATCCTCAAACAAAAGTTCCCGATCGGAAAACCCACCGCCTTACAGATTAAAGCATCGCCACCACGTTAGCCTTCTCTGGATGGTGCAAAATCTCACAATTGTAGTCCTTCAGGACGTCCAACCATCTCCTCTGACATATATTGTAACAGCCCGAAAACCAGGTACCCTTCTATTTATCCCTTCATCTTTGTTATGTTCTCTTTTTAGGGTTGCATGATTTGTGAGTATGTTGGGCGTACAAGAGGTACGCTACGCGTACTAGTGCGCTTCATTTGGATGCGTTCACCCTCAGGTACGCTGGGCGTACCCAAGGTTACGCGGGGCGTAACCGGTCCAGACCTAAAAACCCTAATTCATTTGGAGGGCTATATAAGGAATGTGTGGCTCGACTTCTCAGCCACCATCCCTCAAAAAGAAATCCTAAAGAGAGTGTGCAACCGTTCTTAGGCCATTTGTGAGTATTCTAAGCTTGGTGGTGCCATTTCTAGGTAGAAAAGGAGAAGAGGAGCTCATTGGGGAAGGCTAGAAGTGGTACTCAAGTGTAGATCTGAGCTTAGCAAAGGTTGAGGGTTCATTTCAAGGTAAAAAGCTTGGATCTTGTTCTATAGTTCTTGTAATATGTTTCATGTACCATTTTCTAGGGTTTTAGTGCCAAAGGTGGAGACTTTTGAGCAAATGGTCTCCATAAGCTTAGATCCTTCGTATTTCTGGTCTATTTGAGTTGTAGACTCATAAAAATGCAATCTTGGTCGTGAACATTGCACCATGCATGAGATCTAGGTCCTTGAGTTGGAATAGAGTGATGTTATGAAGTGTTGGAGCCTTTACAGCCATGCCAAAGCTTAAAGGTCTCGACTTTATGGGTATAGACGCATAAACTGAGCCGGATCTAGAAGTTAGAGTAATGGCTTAACCGATTAAGACCAGAAATGATGTATGCTAAAGTCGGATAGTTATGTTGGGCGTAACTTCCAGTACGCGCAGCGTACTGGGTGGAGACCCCGATCCATGGGTTGGCGATGTACGCCCCGCGTACATCAAGCAGTACGCCCCGCGTACTTGTAGGGTTGACTTTTGTTGACTTTTTAGGGTTTTGGTCAGCATGAGGACTTTGGGTCAAGGAGGGGTAAAATGGTCTTTTACCCTCTGAGGATGATGATAAGGGTTAAAGTTTAGTTGTGGAAGTCTTGATTATTAAATGATATTTTTTGTGATTAGGCGAGGTAGAGTCGTCATTGGGTTTTGGAGATAGCGAGTACGCGAGATCTTAGACTTTCCATGAGGTGAGTCTTCTCACTATACGTTACCTTGAGTGGTATTCTGGTTTGGCCAGAGGGTCTTATGTGTTATTTATGAGATTGTATGCTATGTGTTATTTGTATGCTGTATGACTATATGGACCGGACCGGAGGGTCCAACGATTCAGAACGGGCCAGAGGGCCCAATGAGCTATGACTGGACCAGAGGGTCCGACGAGCTGCGGGACTAGAGGGTCCTGCTGAGACATCTTGACCAGAGGGTCGGGTTTAGCCTCGAGTGGCGTATTTGTAGTATGTGGTATTTTGGGGAACTCACTAAGCATTTATGCTTACAGTTGTTGTGTTTGATGTCTCAGGTACCAGCGAGGACCGTGGGAAGGCGACGGCTTGACATGTACACACACACCGATGGAGTTTATTATGTGTAGAGATCTTGGGATTTGTTTTTGAAAAAAATATTGATTATGGATCTTGATTTGTGATGTGATACGTTATGTGATTTTGAAAAAGAAAAATTATTTTGAAAATTTATGGTGTTACATATGTTAAGGTTCTGTTGATCCATCAAATACTTCAGACTTTTGTGAACAGTAAAGATGGTGCATCGAACTCCGTACAACTAATGCCTCCAGATTTTGAGGGCCAACACAACGGCCCCCAATTCCAGGTCGTGAGTGGGGAAGTTCACCTTGTGAGGCTTCAGCTATCTCGAGGCGTACGCGATCACATGACCCCTCTTCATCAAAACTGCCCCTAAACCCTAGATAGACGCATCACAATACACCACCAAGTCGTCCAATCCCTCGGATAGTTGTAACGACTTGAAAATTTAAACAATTTTTCTCATTTTTAAAATGCATACTCTTCATAACATATCTTATAAAAAAATCTTTTTTATTTAATTACAAAGCACAACTCCATTATTAATCCAGGATCCTTTTAACTCTTTCTCTGTTGTGTACAATCAAGCCGGTGCCGTCCCACGATCCAAACAAGAAAACTTGAAACACATAACACATAACACGGTAAGCACGAAGCTTAGTGAGTTCCCCAAAATACCACATACCACACATATTAGCCACTCAAGGCTATAACTCTGTGGACCCTCTGGTCCTAACTCTATGGACCCTCCGGTCCTAACTCCGTGGACCCTCTAGCCTTAACTCTGTGGACCCTCTGGTCCTAAGCTCGTTGGACCCTCCGGTCCAGTCTGCTTAAGCCTTTCGGCCTCATAAATCGTTGGACCCTTCGGTCCGGTGTATAAACTCCGCATAGCATAAATCACAAAGACATAATGCATAGCATGTCACATACAACAGGATAACATAATACTCAACGTAAGCACATAAGACCTTCCGGTCACACATAACTACCACTCAAGGTAAAGTATAGTGAGAAGACTCACCTCGGATAAGAACAACTCCTATAAACACTACTGCCACGCACTGGCCTCTAACTCTGTGCCAAACCCACAATTATCCCAATTAGGAGATAAGTCCAACCTCTCACTATTTGGGTCTAAAGATAGACCATCTACCTACCCATTAACGCCCTGAACCCATTGGGCCCACCAAGGCCCAATAATAAATTGGCCCTCACACGGCCCAAAACCCCAAACAAAAAGGCAAACCCAACCTAAGGGCCCAAAGCACATACATATGATTCTACGATCCAAGGCTCTATTACGTGAAGCCCGAACCCCAGGCCCAACACTCAAGGCCCAACACATCACTTAGCCCAAAAGCCCACAGAGGGGTCACACGGGGCGTACCTCCTTTGGTACGCTCAGCGTACTCAAGCATGCACAAATCTGATCGGGGACCTTAGCCCAATACGTGGGGCGTACTAGAATTACGCTGGGCGCACTCTCAGTTTTGCTTAAATTAATTTTTGGGTCTTAACCCATTAAGACCTTAACTCATCTCTTGGATCTGGACTTCCTAACATCTCCTACTCCATAAAGTTAACGACTTTAAGCCTTTGCATGGCTGAAGAAGTCACAAGCACACAAAACACTTATTCTCTTTACCCATTAAGCTCTTATCTCATGCATAACTTGGTTCCAACACCCAAGGTCCCATTTTTATGACATTACACCACTAATAAGCTCAAAAGGGGAGGGTCTTAGTCTCTGGAGTTCAGGATCTCATCAAGTCTCCACCTTTTTGGGACAAAACCCTAAAATACCCCATTAACATACTTAAAACAAAAGAGAGGTAAAGTTTGAAGCTTTATAACACAAAAAGATGCTCCTATCTCATATATGCTCAGATCTAGAAGCTTGGACTCCAACTCCTTCTTCTTCAAGGCTTCCACTTCTCCTCAAGAGCACACAAAACTCTCAAAAGCTCTTAAATACACATACAAGCTCCAAGAATGAAGGACTAGGGTTTTGGAGGCTTTTCTCTCTAAGAAAGGTGGCCAGGAATGAGGCCATCTCATTCTTTATATAGGGTCACTTAAAATATTAGGGTATTCCTTTTGTGCCTAGTACACCCAGCGTACCATCTGGTACGCCCAGCGTACTAGGTGGCTCTTTCTTAAGGAACACACACATTTATACGCTAAACGTACGCCCAACGTACTTCGCTGTTAGACTTCTCCACTTTAGGGACTCATCTTGCCAAATATTCAAACTTCCATAGCTTCTTGGATATTACTCCGATTCCAAAGATCCTCATACTTACGGGAAGGTGATGAGATGCCTTACGATTCTAGCAACTCACCACAACCCGAGACTTCCTCATGCCCGGCTGGTGGCTCACGAACCCTAATCATGGACAATCCGAATCATGATGTTTCAATTCTCCCCTACTTAATTAGATTTCTCCCTCGAAATTGCTTCTTATCAACACTTAGATTGAAACCAAAAACCCAAGAAGCACTAATAAAAAGGACCTCCTATCCCACTACTATCTTTCCATGGATGCCTGAGTCCGAACAGGAACTCCCAAATCCAGAACCAAAATCGAACCCTCTGCCGCTCAGATATCCCTTTTTGACCTTCCCAAAACCGGAAACTCTAGTCGCCTGGCCCGTCGCCAGACCGCCCACTCATGCTATCACCATGATAGTTTCCCCTTAAACCTCAAACCCTGATAACTCACTGCTCCTCTGACTTCACAAGACAAAATTCAACAATCGTCTATCGATCACTCATACCAATGTACCAAACAATCTGGATCACGCCCCAACGAACAGAAGGGTTCACATCCCACCAGGGCTCATTCACTGAACTGCTATACTAACTGTGACATACCCATTTTCACGGCCAGAAAAGACCGATTTTGTTTATGCTTTATAAAAATCAGAGTACCTCTTTTAATAAAAATGTTGTGGAATTTGTTCCCAGTAAAACATGATAAATACGTTATCAAAGCATTTTCGAAGAAAAGTATTTTTAATTCGTTTTAAAACATTTGGGATGTCATCGTCAATACAGAAACATAAGCATAAACAAAACTTACATTTATTTACACTAGTGATCTACATCTCTTTAATCTCTCAGTGTAATGTGACTTCATCTCAACACCTGTAATATAAATAAACTAAGTGGGTCAGGTTGGGAAACCCGGTGAGTACATAGGGTTTTCAACCCACAATAATATAATTATTATGTTTAAACAATCAAACAATCGACCCAATTACCCATCCCCATTATCTTCTTTACTCTTAAGGATCTATCCTAAGAGTCATCTATCCCGCATTCGTTCATTCTGAAGTCCTTTGCTTCCAGAGTTATAGGAGTGGCACTAAATCCATAGTTGCCAATGCTCGTTTGTAAAGCACTAATTCCATAGCTGTTGCATACTAAATCCATAACTACCAATGTTTATCTAATAGTACTAAGTCCATAGCTACCAATTCCTAACAGGTACTAAGTCCATAGCTACCAGTGTTTGTCCAATAGGCACTAAGTCCATAGCTGTCGATGTTATTTGTTAGGCACTCAGTCTATAGCTGCCAATGTTTACTCACATCATCTTTTATCTCTCATCATTCATCTACCCATCTCATACCCAACATACTTGTATATTTAAAATACGTATACAGTTCAAATCATTTAAAACATGTATAAAAAAACGTTCATCCAGCATAGACAACAAGTATTCAGATAATATGCACACATAGCACGTAGTTTATATAAAATACTTCATATCTATGTGTAAGATGAAAGTAACTATGCACTCACCTGAGAAGGCGGTGACTCGGTACTCGGACAACGCTTTGCTTACTTTAAAATAATTTCCTTCGACAAAACCTAGTATTATTACCACTAGATTTTAATCTAATATTTACCGTGACTAATTATTAGTCTTATTATTATTATTATTATATAAGCGTTTGAACAATACTTTCCAACCACTATGTACAGACAGGGGCCAGACATAAAACACCGGAGGGTAGGACCATTTTGGCGTATAGCACTTCTAAAATCCAACAACCCTATGCGGCCCTTTAAACCAGATTCCGCGTACCGCAAGTAGTTAAAAAGATATTATCACGATACTTGTATAAAGTCATAATAATAGCTCAAATATTTATTATAAATTTATAATAACAATACTAATTTTAAATATAAACTATATTTAAAATAGGGTAAGCATAACTTACTTACAAGGGGATTTTAGCTAGGAGTCGGGCTCTGCAGGGGCAGAACTTCGTCGCTGAATCTTTCTAAGAAAGATTCGTGCAGCGCTTCAGCGCTCACCTTACTATACTAAAACTATAGAAAGAGAAGTCGAATCATGAGGGACCGAAATGCTCGGGGGATAAGGAGAAAAAGACTCTTGAATCAAGAGAATGGTGCAAGAAATATGAGAGCCCAAGGCTCTTATTTATACTAATTAAATTTTCAAAAACTACCCTCCATAATTACTTAATGACCTTTTAGTTATATAAACAACTAAACACCCCTTTATAATACTATTTTAAATAGATTTAACGATATTTGTACTAAACTAATGTCGAAAGAACTCAACATTAGTCTTATAATGACCGCATCGTCGATACCCTTCTAATGATATATACATATGTATATATATGTATACGTATATATGATTTATACTTTATTTTAATACGTAAATATGCTATTATAATTTGTAACTCGTTCATACGAACTCCGTTTTTGACGTTATTTATATCCACACGTAGGTGGAGACGTACTTTACAACTTTCGTTTAGACTCTGTCGGCTAATGTTGACTTTATTTTTAAAGTTATATTTTTAACAGGCCGGAACAGGATTGGTCCGTTAAAATCTCATAACTTCTTCATCCGATGTCCATTTTCTTCTGTCTTTTTATCGTTATGCTACTAATAACGAGATCCTCGATTCTCGTTTAGGTTGTGTCGGCTAAAAACCGCTCGATCTAATATTCGAATTTCAGGCTGTACACTGTTAATCCGAAACTTCGAAAAATCATAATTTCCTCATACGAAGTTAGATTTGGACGTTCTTGTTATGGACACTTTCGATTTAACATATTATACGACTTTTGTTTAGATCGCTAAGGCTAAATCTCGCTCTATCGTAAATTCACTATTTACGTTTCCCGGTATCGTGCCGGTTCCGTTGCGAAACTTCGACGGGTCATAACTTCTTCGTTATAACTCGGATTTCGGCCATCTTTATATGTACGGAAACCTTGTAGCATATACTACAACTTGGTTGAGATTATTTATTCTAAATAATATTTTGCCTAAATATCATTTTCAACACTTATTGCCTCTAAATTGACTAGCCCGGATCTACGGGCATTACACTAACCCATCCGAACAGTGAATTCTCAACACTCTACCCTCAGACAGAAGAGAATAATCATGCTCGCTCAGAAGTGTCCTCAGACATAAAAATAACCATAAGCCACAGCTCCATTTCACATACCCCTTTTTAACATTGTGCACTAGGTCTGAACTCGACCCAACCGTTGAACCCCCAAGGTCTATTGCATTATCTTAACCGACTCAATGGTTCCCTTCTCACAATAACTACCTCGGCCCATTGACACACAAGTCATGAAGTTCGCCTTACCCCAAGTGAATGCTACACTCCCAACTGAAGGTCGACTCAGCCCCGACCTATGTCGTTCACTGCTCATAGTTCCATGCATCTTGCGGTACTTTCCGTACTCGAGTACTGACCTACATAGGTCTAAGACATCAGATGATAAACAATACCCCTCAGTATGGAATCCATCTCTAAATCTGGAATCTCATCCCACCTACTCAATACACCACTAGAATCAAACTCAACTCGCGAGTCTGGTCTGGCAAAAAATTGCAACCACTCGTCCCAACGAACACTCACCTCGTGACCCATGACCCGCAACCCACGCATACCTCACTGATCCACTTCCCTTTGGTCACAAAAACCACCACTCAAATCAGAATATAATGACTTCCAACAATCATTGAGACCCCAGTCTCGCCCCTGGTTCGACCCTAGGCTTCCACAACTCAAATATTAGGGCTACCCAAGCCTAAAACTCTTCTGCGTCAAGATCTGATCAGAGAGTACTTCATCACAACATTCTCTTGCTGACCAGTGGTTACTACGGCTCCCCGCAGTATCACGACGACCTCTCACTGAATAGTGAGTACTACGGCTCCCCATAGCATAACCACAACCTCTCACTAAATAGTGAGTACTACGGCTCCCCGTAGCATCATCACGACCTTTCTGCACAGACTCATTGAAACTGCAGCTCCCCACAGTCTTGCCGCACTTACTCTTACCACTTCACAATCTCATCCTCAGGTTGACATCACACTGCGATCATTAACTCTTGCTTTATGGCCCAACATAGATAGGTACACACACCTATCTAGGCTAAGCTACACTACTTCGGACGACCACCGTCGTGACAAAACCTATTTTTCTCGCTGCAATTCACATTCTCAAATAAATCCCTTTGATGTCAATTAGCTGAAGGGCCCCCACCGAAACCATAGACCCTCGATACACCACTTGGCATCTCAAGCTCAAAACTCAAAATAATCCGAGATTTAGGACATTAAACTCGGATACCCCGGAATACTCCATCTCCCAAATTAAAACACGGAGAAATTGCCAATGACTCAAAACATGAAGATGACAATCCAAAACTTCCTCCTATATTGCCAAAACTCATGCAAGAATACTCATAACCACCCTGAAGTTGGTTGCCCAATCAACTTCTTTCCTTCCCATACTGCATATAATAGCCTATACTCTGAACCAGAAACTCTCAACCACCGAACTAACCTCACGAGCCAACCACCTCGAAGAATTCCTATCCATCACAAGGTCTCCGACCGGTGGCCACTTGTCGTGGAGACATTAAGCCTTTACCAAACATATACCACATGCATTATCTCGCTCTGTACCCCGCTTCAAACACCAATAACCCTAATCACATGAATCCACACCGTCGGTCTTTATATCCAGATCTTTAACCGATCTCGAACAGATCTCTGATCCTCTCATCAAAATACCTAGACTTACCCCACTTAGGTTCGAACCATCACCAATTTGGTGCACCAACACTCTGATCCACAGACTGCCTCCACCAGTAACATGGCACCCAATCCCGCAAGGTGCTACGCAACGCTCGATGATCTCCCTGACAGAGATCAAACAACACCAAATACCCGAATCACATAGGAAATTCTCAGAACTTACCATCATGAATGCCTCTAGTCATTCAAAATCTCACATCATACCATCACCGGACCTCCCAAATGTCCAGTATTAACCCTGACTCCTAATCTGGAAATAATGAACTATCATACTCCTCATCCTCGACTCCTCGCCCAACGTTCCGAAACGTCCCTTATCATTAGAGCAGAAAACACATTTCCACTCTCTATACTCATCAAAGAAAATAAGAGTTACCGTCCTGATAAACTCCTCTTTATTGTCCAACGTTGCAGCTGACACATGCCCTACTATACTCAAATAGGGTGTATCCTGGTACTTGACCATCTCAGTCCTCACTGACAACCTGCTCAAGTTATATCATTCCCTCGCGACTGACCTACTACCAGATACTCTGATTGAAGATCACCATCAGTGCGATCCCACATGGCTCACCCCCAACTCAGAAACCGAAATCTCAACACCTCTTATGTCTCCCTCAGGAAACAGAAATAGCACCGCTCGGATCACAGAAGGTGACATCTCTACTATCGGCCGGTTGCCCAGCTCAGACCGTATTCTTCCATAATGTGTTGTCCCTACTCAACTCTGAGTCTTGCGACTCTACTGGCATATCACCAACAATCCCTCGAAGCTAACTCAATTTTCTTATCAAGGGATGCTCCACTAAATCTCGATCATCTTGGCCTTCTGGACCCATACTCTTTCACATCCGACCTTGGTCTGGATAATCACTGCGGAATAACTGGTAAAACCAGAAGCACTAACCGCCACATATCATGGTACTCGAACCATGTCCTCTCTTCTCAACCTGCCTCAAATCATGGTAATCGAACCATGACATTACCTCTCGATTTGCTACTAATCATGGTACTCGAACCATGAAATCACCCTCGATCTGCTACCAATCATGGTACTCGAACCATGACATCACCTCTTGATATGCTACTTAGAACCTTTGGAATACTCCCTGCATCGAGTATGGATCCTCTGCTTTCAGTAGTACGGGCTCATACTACCTGCCACGTCTACCCATACTCTCTACATGAACCATCCCAGATTCCCTAAGTAGCTGCTCAACCTTCTCATCACCAATTTCAACATGCGTGCTCACTCCCCATCAAAATGCTCTACTCTGTCAGGATACTTATCTGACTAAGGTCACTTCCTAGGCTCTTCCTAGGTTCTCATACTTCTCCCCTATCAACTGCTGAGAAACTCTTTTTGATGCCAGTCATCTACCTCCTGAATATCGTCACATTCACTTGGTAGCTGACTCCCATCATCGGGAGTTCCACAAAGCACGAAGCAAGCAACATTCGGGCGTCGAATAAACACATCTAACTCGCTCTAGGTGATAACTCCACTAGCTCTACTCATACTCAAAAGATATCACCAAACTCTGCAACTCTACCCCCCGCGGGTATCTAGCTACTATCTCGATAGGCTTCACAATGACCATCTAGGTATCTCACCTAGATTACTCCTCTACCCAAATCCCTCTCTACATAGGATTCCAGCTGGATACTCTTACTCAGCACGTACTCGAAAGTGCATCACATATAACACTAACTCCTAGGCTTAGGCATCACAAATCAGGCCACTCTAGTCCTAAAATATGAAATACCTAGCCTATCTCTAGCATGCATAATATCTCATAACATATTTCATAACACAAAAGTAATGGTATTTTGGGAAATCACCGTTCGGGCTCTGGCTGATTATACACACTGCTCCTTCTCGCTTTTTTAGTAGAAACTCTTGCTCGTTTTAGAAAAATCATTAATTTTAAAAATTTTCCTCATTTCCTCAGTTTGAGTCCAGACATACCCGAAGGTACATCCGAATCCCTCAAACCATGGCTCTAATACCAACTTGTAACGACGTGAAAATTTAAACAATCTTTCTTATTTTTAAAATTCATACTCTTCATAACATATCTTATAAAAAATCTCTTATATTTAATTACAAAGCACAACTCCATTATTAATCCAGGATCCTCTTAACTCTTTCTCTGGTGTGTACAATCAAGCCGGTGCCGTCCCACGATCCAGACAAGAAAACCTGAAACACATAACACATAACACGGTAAGCACGAAGCTTAGTGAGTTCCCCAAAATGTCACATACCACATATATTAGCCACTCAAGGCTATAACTTTGTGGACCCTCTGGTCCTAACTCTATGGACCCTCCGGTCCTAACTCCGTGGACCCTCTGGCCCTAACCCTGTGGACCCTCTGGTCCTAAGATCGTTGGACCCTCCGGTCCGGTCTGCTTAAGCCTTCCGGCCTCATAAATCGTTGGACCATTCGGTCCGATGTATAAACTCCGCATAGCATAAATCACAAAGACATAATGCATAGCATGTCACATACAACAGGATAACATAATACTCAATGTAAGCACATAAGACCTTCCGGTCACACATAACTACCACTCAAGGTAAAGTATAGTGAGAAGACTCACCTCGGATGAAGAACAGCTCCTATAAATATTGCTGCCACGCACCGACCTCTAACTCTGTGCCAAACCCACAATTATCTCAATTAGGAGCTAAGTCTAACCTATCACTATTTGGGTCTAAAGATAGACCATCTACCTGCCCATTAATGGCCTAAACCCATTGGGCCCACCAAGGCCCAATAATAAATGGGCCCTCACATGGCCCAAAACCCCAAACAAAAAGTCAAGCCCAACCCAAGGGCCCAAAGCACATATATATGATTCTCTGATCCAAGGCTCTATTATGTGAAGCCCGAACCCCAGGCCCAACACTCAAGGCCCAACACATAACTTAGCCTAAAAGCCTAGAGAGGGGTTACGCGGGGCGTACCTCCTTTGGTACGCTCAGCGTACTCAAGCATGCACAAATCTGATCGGGGACCTCAGCCCAGTACGCGGGGCGTACTAGAATTACGCTGGTCGTACTCTCAGTTTTGCTTAAATTAATTTCTGGGTCTTAACCCATTAAGAACTTAACTCATCTCTTGGATCTGGACTTCTTAACATCTCCTACTCCATAAAGTTAACGACTTTAAGCCTTTGCATGGTTGAAGAAGTCACAAGCACACAAAACACTTATTCTCTTTACCCATTAAGCTCTTATCTCATGCATAACTTGGTTCCAACACCCAATGTCCCATTTTTATGACATTACACCACTAATAAGCTCAAAAGGGGAGGGTCTTAGTCTCTGGAGTTCAGGATCTCATCAAGTCTCCACCTTTTGGGATAAAACCCTAAAATAACCCATTAACATACTTAAAACATAAGAGAGGTAAAGTTTGAAGCTTTATACCTCAAAAAGAAGATCCCATCTCATATATGCTTAGATCTAGAAGCTTGGACTCCAACTCCTTCTTCTTGAAGGCTTCCACTTCTCCTCAAGAGCTCACAAAACTCTTAAAAGCTCTTAAGTACACATACAAGCTCCAAGAATGAAGGACTAGGGTTTTGGAGGGTTTGCTCTCTGAGAATGGTGGCTAGGAATGAGGCCATATCATTCTTTATATAGGGTCACTTAAAATATTAGGTTTTTCCTTCTATGTCTTGTACACCCAGCGTACCATCTGGTACGCCCAACGTACTAGGTGGCTCTTGCTTAAGGAACATGCGCATTTGTATGCTAAGAGTACGCATACGTATGCCCAACATACTTCGTTGCCAGACTTCTCCACTTTAGGGACTCATCTTGACAAATATTCAAACTTCCATAGCTTCTTGGATATTACTCTTATTCCAAAGATCTTCATACCTACAGGAAGGTGATGAGATGCCTTATGATTCTAGCAACTCGCCACAACCCGAGACTTCCTCAGGCCCGGATCGTGGCCCACGAATCCTAATCATGGATAATCCGAATCAGGTCACATAACCTCTGTCTCAACGTCTCGAAAGCCAACTGTTGGTCTGGGCCCTACCGGAAAGTAACATTCTTCTTGTTCAAATGAGTCAATGGTATGACGATCTTGGAGAAATCCTGGATGAATCTCTAATAATACCCTGCTAGACCCAAGAAGCTACAGATCTCAGATGCATTCCTCGGTACTTCCCACCGCATCATTGCCTCAACCTTGGCTAGATCAACCGAAATAACCCCTTGGTTCATGATATGCCCCAAAAATTGCACCTCTCGCAAGTAGAAATCTCACTTTAAGAACTTTCCATAAAGCCTTTCCATCCTCAGTGTCTCCAATACCTCTGTCAGATGCCGCTCATGCTGCTCCTTGGTCTTAGACTAGACCAAGATATCATCGATAAAAACGATCACAAACCGATCCAACATCAGCCTACACACCCTCTTCATGAGATCCATGAACATTGTTGGGGCATTGGTGAGCCTGAATGGCATCACCACTAACTCATAGTGGCCATACCGAGTCCTGAATACTGCCTTCGGTATATCCTCATCCATAATCCTCATTTGATGGTACCACGACCGAAGATCAATCTTGGAAAACCAAGATGCACCCTACATCTGATCAAACAAATCGTCGATCCATGGAAGCAGATAACAGTTTTTCACTGTTAGCTTGTTTAGTTTCTGATAATCGATGCACATCTTGTGAGACTTGTCCTTATTTTTATAAAACTGGATCGGTGCTCCCTATGGGGAACTGCTCGGACGAATAAATCTTCAGTCTAGCAGCTCATGAAGCTGCGTAGACAGCTCCTGTATCTCGGGCAGAGCTAGCCAGTATGGTTCCTTAGCTATTGGAGAGGCACCCAACACCAAATCAATGCAAAACTCTACTCGCCTCTCTGGATGCACCCCTGGCAACTCTTCGGGAAAGACATCCTAAAAATCTGGTACAACCGGTACAGTACTCAAATCTGTCGTGGGCTCAACCCTCGTATCTGATATGTATGCTAGAAATACCGAACAACCCTAATGAAGAAGTCTCCTAGCCCTCGCAGCCATATAGAGAGTTGGCCTGGGCAAGGCCCCCTCCCCATGAATAACCAGTTGTCCCCCACTTGGGGTTTGAACTCTCACCAGTTGGCGCTTGCAGTCTATCATGGCCCCATTGGCCCCCATCCAGTCCATCCTAACAATCGCCTTCAACCCTCGTAACGATATCAGAACCAAATCAACACGGAATCTCTCCTCATACACGTTCAGGACACAGTTCCGATATACCCTCTCAGCACTCATGATGCGGTCATCCGCAATCTCAACCTCCAGAGGGTATCCAGATCTAACATCAATTTGGGTACATGTCATGCGCTTTTAGTAGTACGGGCCCAATACTACCTTCCACACCTACCTGTACCTTCCCCAAGGCTCTACTGATGACTCTAATTTGTCTCAAAACAAAACATATTTCATAGACTACCACATAAATCAAATCCTAGGCAATCCTAAGATTTTCTCAATCCCATAATACCATAACTCAAATCAATCATAACAGGTGGCCCTATGCATGCAAATTATACACAGAACAGGATTAAATAGACTTTCAAATAACAAACTCTACCCTAAGATCACAACCAGACAAGAAAAAGGAAATAAGGCCAAATCAATTATTATAAGGCTATAAGACACTAATCGTATACAATTTTGAAAGCATACACATAGCGAGATTCATACGATTATCACATTACGAATATCAACATAGCATGGCTAACATACTGGGGAAAAATACTTACTTGAGCATGGATGATTACGCGCATTGCACTCTCCTTTTTTATTATGAGAAATTGGTTTAAAATTTTTTAAATTTGATTTTTGAAAACAATTTTACCATTTCCTTAGTTTGAGTTCTGACACACCCGAGTGTGTGCACGAATCCCTCAAACCAAGGCTTTAATACCAACTTGTATCATGTCACACCCCAAAACTGGAACGGCGGAAACGTTTTGGGGTGGATGACGTCATGTCATGTATCACAACACATGCATTATAGTAATCAAAGTACAACAAAACATTGCATTAATAGTAATAGTTTTACACGGTTTACATTACAACAATTCAAAGTATACAAACAAATATAATAAGTACAACAAGGTACTAAGCCGTCTTCATCAACAGCTCCGGAGGTGTACCTGTCTAATGCTAACCTGAGAATACAAGTTATTTGAAAAGCGAGTATCTGCATTTTTACAAATGCTGCTGAGTTCATAAGCATTTAGTGACGTTTTCATTCAAACAACTTTAATAAAAGTAGTAGTTTAAGAGATTTCAGTGTATTAGAGTCCTTTCCAGAAAATCCTATATTTTCTTTAATAAAAGCAGCCTTCTACCAAGACTGGTCAGCGTTATGTGGTAAAAAGTTATTTTCCCTAAATTGCTATCATTATCAAAATACTGAATTTGATTATTGAGGAAAGCAAATGACATCAGGGAATAACGTATGCCTCAGCAGTGAGGACTGCTGACTAAGGCAAGGAATCGTAGACTCCAGGAGATGTATCGAACGAACGACACGCCTGGTTCAGTCTAACAAATAGAGACACAGACCCCAGAAAGTACCAAATGAAAGGTACCGTTGGTAAGGTCCAAAATAGTGAATACAGACCGCAGACAATATCAAATGAAAGATACGTCTAGCAAGGTCTAAAACAGTGAATACAGTAAATACAGTGAATATAGTGGATACAGACCCCAGACAGCTTCAAACGAGAGATACGTCTTGTAAGGTCAAAACAGAGGAGACAGACCCCAGACAGTATCAAATGAAAGATACGTCTTGTAAGGTCAAAACAGAGGAGACAGACCCCAGACAGTATCAAATGAAAGATACGTCTTGTAAGGTCAAAACAGTGTGACTCTGAAAATGAATTTCCAGCATACAGTGTAAATTGCTGGCGAAATACCGTTACCTTAAAGCCAATGAATTATAAGGTAACCCGAGATACTCGTAACCATACTGACTAGAGTACCAGACGCCCTACAAGCGTCTATAATGTGACATTTGTCACCCGTTGGCTTGGTAGGCCGGGACTGTAGCTAGAAGTCTGGGTGCGGGGTTGTCAATCTCGTATAGATCTATACACACAATGTCCGCTCTCCCTACAGGAGACTCTGGTTACCAACTAGACGATGGAGAAGGCCGTGTCCTGAAGATGCATCCCAAATAGTGGGTAGAGACTTCCAACTAGTGGGTTTCTAATGTAAGTGCTGAACTAGAGGTAGAGACTCTTAACTGAATCGAATGAAGTAAACCCGTATGTCTATGCTTGTGTACATAATATATAAGTAATGAATCAAACGACCTTCAGATGGACATCCGATCCCACCAGACCACATCTCAACGAAGAAAAGTAAATAGGGCGGACAAGCCTTCCTAAGTCCTTCAATCATTATTTATATGCATCTATGCAAGCACAGACATACATCTAACTACGACTGGGTATGTATCAAGTAGGAGTGATCTTTGTGAAGTAGGAGTGTCTAACAAGTGAAATAGGATTGATCGCAAGCGAAGTAAGAGTGTCAAACAAGTATAAGCGTATCACGAAGTAGAGACGACAATAAGTGAAGTATGAGCGTATCGAGTATAAGTGAAGTAGAGTCGATATCAAGTATAAGCGAAGTAGAATCGTATCACTAAGTAAGAGTGTGAATAAGTATAAGCGTCCATCAGGTATAAGTGAATTCAAGTATAAGTGAAAGCGTTACAGAGTAGGAGTATAAAATAAGTATAAGCGAAGCAGCAGTATTTAACAAGTAAAAGTATACGTCGAAAAAGGGAAACTTTGATGAAAAACCTTTATATCCGGTGACAATCACAATTTGTATTCTTTTGTAAAATATGTTTGAAAACCTTAGAAAATCTTTCATAAACCAGTTTAGAATGAATTTAGATAAAACAGTATAAGTAAGAGTTTTGATACAATTGAAAACCATTATAGTGTCCTACTCGGTAAAACAGTGTACAGTGGTAAAATCTTGTGCATGCGGGTTATCAATCACATGTGATTGATATGATAACTGGCATGTTTAACTTGTATTCCCCCTATAAAACATGTAAAAACATTTGAAAGGTTCATTCAGGGGTATGAACTCGCCTGGTGTAAGTAGGTCCGACGAAGGTGCCGTTTGGGCGTTCGGTGCCACGCAAGGACTCGAACACACTCAATGACCTATTTAACATATGATAACATATGTTCACACACAATTAGTATATTTAATACTAATTAAACAAGTATACGCACTCAAAGGAGCGGAAAACACTTTAGATAAGTGTTTGGGTGTCCCGGGTAGCATCTAAGGGTGTGTATGGCTAGGGAATGGAGTTTACTCTCCAAGAGTAAACCCTTAACACTTAGTTTACGGCCCAGGGACTACTCCCCATGAGTTTACGGCCGTAAAATCATGGTGAGGGTGTCCTAAGGTGTTTTAAGGCTTCTACTTTCTCATGGAATTATCCTAAGTCCAAAACCATAAAGTGTGAATGAGTTTAAGCATGAAATGGCCCCTTTGAGGAGTTTACGGCCATAAGCAACGGAGCTTACGGCTGTAAGCTCCTATACATACCTTCTTTTGGTGTTTTTAAAGGCTTAAGTGGTAGAGGGTAATTTCCTAAGCATTTTGGTAATAGCCTAAGGCCATTTGGGGGACAAAATTAATGTTTTGGGGATGTTTACGGCCCTGGTACATGTCTGGGCCATAAACTCCTTTTGACCCTTCATTTTGTTGTGTGTAATTGGTCCAAACCCCAAATACTAAGTCCCTAAATTATATATGAAGCCTAAGGGTGTTTTAGGAGTGTGTTAGGGGCACTTTTGCATGTTTGAGAGGTGTTTACGGCCTTGGCCAAATCCTGGGCCGTAAACTCCATTTTACACCCTCAATCTTTATGTTTAAGTGATCTAAACTCAAGAGGATAAGCCCCCAATTTATGTGTTAAGCCCTAGGGTGATTTTGGAGTGTTTTTGGGGCATTTTGACATGGTTTAGAGGGATTTA
Organism: Lactuca sativa; assembly: GCF_002870075.4. Lineage (NCBI taxonomy): Eukaryota > Viridiplantae > Streptophyta > Magnoliopsida > Asterales > Asteraceae > Lactuca > Lactuca sativa. Next base: position 204,371,160 of record NC_056629.2, on the reverse strand, counting down.
CGGCCTAAGCATGTGCTTGGGCCGTAAACTCTCTTTTATGCCCTAAATCATTGTGATTTAATGTTTAAACACTCCTAGGCAATTCCCTAGATTTATTCCCAAGCCATTAGGGACATTCTTGAGTCATTTTGGCCATCTTTTGGGGGTTTACGGCCTAAGGAGGCACTTAGGCCGTAAACTCCTTTTTCATGTCTCAATCTTGTGATTTTTAGGCTAAAAAGACAATAATGTACGCATAGAACAAGTTAGGGTTGATAGTCTTACGTTTAGGAGTCGGAAATCGCGGTTTTTGAGTCGAAAACGGGCCTAGAGAGAGAGTATAGAGAGAGAGGGTGGAAAAGCTCCAAATGGAGTTTACTCCCCTTTATATATGGGTGGGAGTTGGAGCTCAGTGAAATTCTACCCAATACTGCCGTTAAACGGGGTTTTTGGTCGCACCCGATTTAGTGGTCGTAATAATAAAAACTAACTTTTTCCTATTAAATGGAAATGTGTGTTAAGTGCTTTTATTTTCTTTTATCACGACTTAACGGCATAACAGGTGTAAACAAATGGAATGTTTATTGAATTGACGACCTCTAATTAATGGAACTTTTATAAACTAGAATAATCCGTTAACGGTAACGGGGAAAATGTAACGGGACAACTTGGGTTGTCACATCATCCCCCCGTTAGAGGGAATTTCGTCCCGAAATTCAGGTCTAGGCAAGGAAGTAGGTATGAATGTCCAAGTAGAGGTAAGAGAGTACTTCCTATACGGTTGTCCTCGCATTCCCAAGTGAACTCTAGTATGTGTTTGTCATTCCGACAGACCTTCACGTACGGGAGGCGGATTCCGTCTAGTGTAGCTAGTGTGTTCCAACTGGTGTATCTATGAACTCAGGGTTCTCATTGGTTCCTATCAAGATGATTGAGGTACGAAGAGTGTTGTCGGGAAATCACATATCAAGTCTAAGAAGTGGATCGATCGGGTGTGAATCTTGGGGTATATCCGAAGGTAGTAGCGGCCTGAATAGGGTTGGACCAAATCTCCATGGGGATTCTCATATGGCCCTAAGCTCTCGGAATGGTAGAGCTTTTCAGTACTTATAACATAGTGTACTTCTATGGCAAGATCATCACTGGTGTGATCGCCGTTCCGAAGTTCCTAATGTTCTCACTCGTACTGTGCGTGTAGTCCTTCAGGTTGGTTCTTAGGAATCTCGAGTGGTCTTTGGTTTCGTGTTTTCTGTCAACTGGCTGATAGAGACTTTCTAGATCGTCGAGTGGGTTGTGTGACTATGGTTTTCAGTTTGCTGTAGAGTGTCTATCTCAAGCTTGTGCAAAAGGAATCTGCACTAACAAAGCTTGAGATGCGGAAACCCTAGAGGTCGGGAATATAAGGTTTCACCAGACGGGTGTTGGACTATCTTGGGAGGTGGTTCTATTATCTCTGCGTGAGATAGTATTCATGGAACACCTAATAGCCCAATGAATCTCTAAGACTATGGTTTATTCTAGCGTGGAAAGTGTATGCTCCTGCATAACCCTTCGACTAACACCAGTACTGGTGTCAAGCCTATAACCTCTTCGGGATCAGGGTCATGAGGCTTAACGCAACTACTTTCGCTCTTTGATCAAGTACTCTTGGCTGAGAAGGTTATCCTGTGGTTCTCGGTATCCTAGTGTTCACTTCGGAGAATGAATCTATCGTCTACAGGGAGACGATGATTTCCTCCATACTAGAGGGTGGAAGATGATAGGCACTACCTGTCTATAACAGGGTGGGCGAAGTGCCTGAGTAGTGTGAGCATATACTGCAACTACTCTTCCGAAAAATCTGAGTTTTCTCGGTCTAGGTCAAATCTAGTGGGTATAGGGTCTCATCACTCGGAACTTTACTAGCTCAACCAGCAGTGATTTTCTTGACTCCGGCTCCTATGTTATGGAATAGGGTGAAGGGCTTTTCTAAGAGGTTCGTGGTAGAACTCATGCTTAGCCTAACCACCAATACTTAGTGTATGCAAGCAGTGTACAATTGAGGTCGGCAGGATGTTCAGCTGTGCGACTCCACCCCAAACCCACAACCCAACGAGGAACAGGGAATAGGGAGGAAACACACACCTTAAATCCTTTTGATCTCAATTATATGCCACCTTTACACATATACCTAGTTATAGTGGTCAGTCTCATGAGTTCTAATCTCTATGCTTACGAACCTGACGTGCGAGGTGTGAAGGGTCTTTCCGGGGATTCTACGAAGTATGCTTCGGTTAGTTGTCATCTTCTGGAGTATCTGCAGTGTCGTTCACTTCGGTGTTCATCTGACTACGAGGGGCCGGTCAACGGCGCACGGTACCCTCTCTTGGGTACTTCGGAAGGTTTGAGGTAAGAGGGACGATTGACGGATCGCATTAGGTTTGATTATTTGTGTTAGGTTTAGGTTCGGGAGAACCTTTATTTGCCGAAATGGCTATGGAGAAAGTTTTTTTTACACAGCACTAAGGATGTACACACGGTTGCACGAAGTCAAACCGTGATCAATAGAGTCGTCGAAGTTGGCACACTCCAACATGATATAAAGTGAAGATCGATAGAGTCATGTGCTGAATAGGCACACACGTTCTAGGTGTCTCGGGTTTCGTCCTATGTATCACTACCGCAGATACTTGGACCGATAGAGTCGACGCGGAACTATAGAGAGTTCTAAATGTTTCTAAATAGAGTATCTTTTCATGAGTGGATTCTCACGAGGCATTTCTATAATCGCCTCACATATACTAGTCATGTATATTTAAGGTGGGGAGGACTGTTGACTGAGCGACCCTGCCCTAAATCCACAACCAAACGAGGAACAGGAAATGAGGCGGCATTCGCTCACTCTACGTCTGTCCATCTTAAATATACATGGTCGTAACGTATATGTTTAGCCATTATAGTTTTACCTAATGAATTTTAAATTTTATAACAGTGCTGCGACTTTCGCCTTACTGGGAAGAATTTACATTTTGAATTAATCTTTTAATGTATTTAGTTTAGTTATCTGAGATCGAGAGACGTACCAAAATCTACCGAGTTCCTTGATGCTTCTCCCTAAGCATTAGAGTTAGACTCCTCCTGTGTCTTTGTCTTTCCCTTCGGTTGGGCAGTCCTTCTTGAAGTGTCCCATTTTACCACATAGGTGGCAAACTGTGCGGGTCGCCACATTGGTGGTTGATGTAATGAACTCAACCGGAGTTCTGCAGACGCAAGCGGTATGCCCCAGCATGTGGCACCTAGCACAATAGAGTTCCCGGCAGGCACCATGATGATGGTAGCTGCACTTGCTGCAGTGGGGAAGGTCTCCTAGGTATGGTCTTCTTGAGATCGGGAGGGAAGAATTGACAGGGGTATAGACTACCTCAGCTCGTTGCCCTTCGGAAGGTCCTTAAGCCGAGGTACTTCCCTCCTCAATCTTGAGTTTTCTCTTTAGTGGGTTTGAGTGAGGTTCTTGGGTGGCTGAGTATGGAAGTGTTGGTTGCTGCTGTCCATTGCCAGGATTGGAAATCCCGACAGGGCTCTTGCTAACATTGGCGGTGTTAGCATTCAGGTGAGCCATGACAGCTACTACGGCTGCTGAGACTGCAACTTGGAACGTAGCTTCATCGAATAAGAGAGTAGGTTTCTTGCTTGTGGATTGGTTACATTTCTTCGGTGGCATGGTTTTCCTACACGGAAAGGAATACAAGGTAATGAGAGACGATGGTTAACCCTGGACATTTCTGTCCTGTACGTATTAGGCATAAATTTTTCCCGTGCCTCGAGTACTGGTTGTCTGAGTGTCGACCTACATCCCTATGATGTAGTCCTGGTAATCGAAGTGGGCGTATGAGTATCGGAAAAAGGCCATAAGATGCGAGTCATTCCTACTAAGTTACCTTTATACTGGGAAAGGTTTCACTCTCCGCCCTGGAGAGATTTGAGAACGGTTCGGAACGAAACTGCGGAAAGAGAGGCTCATGAAAGCTCATGGCTAAGCACTCTCAATAAGGTGCGGGGATCCGCCCTAATCGTGTATCTGGCAACGGGAATTGACGATTTACCTAACACATAGCGTGAGTAGTGTAACCACTAACTCACTAAATTGTATTATTTTAAGGGTTTATTAGTGTGACGAACACGAGGAACAGACACTTCTCGGGTTCCACGTACTGGCTCCCTCGGTCTGCCTCGTATCTTTGACTGGAATCGGCGTTGGTTTCCTTCGGGTAGTTACCTAGGGTTCTTTTCTTGTGAAGACACATTGAATTTCTACCCCGCCTTCCTTCTGATTCCAACTCTGGGTGTCACCGCTTCATGATGGATGACTGGAATCTCGGAAGTTTTAGGCGAATCTCTCACCACTGTCCCTAAAAGAATATAGGCACCTGGTGAATTCAATAGTCTCGACCCAGTTCATTTATTTCCGAACAGGAACTCTTCTCAATGAACCTTCTCTGGGTCTGAATCAACTCATTTGCCGAGCACTGAAGTGGATAGGGTTGTCTACAGGGTTCGCGCGAGAATGGAAATGTCTAAAGAATCCTAAGAGATTCTTAACATTTCACTGGATGATCCATATCGATTCCTGCTACGATTACACAGGGTATACAAATCATATATAACTTAGATCCGATAGGCCTTCGAATATGTGATACTACTCGGGATCCACATCCAAACAAGGAAAAGGAAGTAGAGCGAAACCACACATTCTTAGCCTATGGGATCCTTATTATATATAACCATGGGAGTACACCCTCTGTAGTTGTAGGTATATCAATAAGGATCTTTTTAGTTATTCACGCAAGGTTGTTTATGGATTCTAAAATACCCCTATGGTATTTTAATTCTCGTTTGATTCTTATCTTCTGAGTTTCATTCTGGGATTAGTGTGGATCTTTTAGTGCTCTAAAATACTCCTATAGTATTTTAACTTTATGTTTGGCTCTAGCATTCCTAGTTGGTAAGTTTCAGACCTGTTGCACACCACTATCACTCTCGAGCACATGTTCATCGCATCTCGAATAAATGTAGTTGATCAGGTTACATTTATCCCAGCTTACGATTACATAACTGCCCAGGTTTGACGGAAATGCTCAACATCCGAAGACTTTTATTATTTTTCTTCTTGTGATACTTGTGTTCGAGTGTTTAGGTTTTGGATGTTCTTATACTTTGGTAAAATATGGTTATATTTTAAAGTATAATTCTTGGTCAGAGTGTTTTATCCCTTTGTGTTTATAGGTTGTATATCTTTTATCAATTGATATACTTAGCTCAGTATAAACAATGCTCTGATACCAATCTGTCACACCCCAAAAACGGAACGGCGGAAACGTTTTGGGGTGGATGACGTCATGTCAAGTATCACAACACATGCATTATAGTAATCAAAGTATAACAAAACATTGCATTAATAGTAATAGTTTTACACGGTTTACATTACAACAATTCAAAGTATACAAACAAATATAATAAGTACAGCAAGGTACTAAGCCGTCTTCATCAACAGCTCCGGAGGTGTACCTGTCTAATGCTAACCTGAGAATACAAGTTATTTAAAAAGCGAGTATCAGCATTTTTACAAATGTTGGTGAGTTCATAAGCATTTAGTGACGTTTTCATTCAAACAACTTTAATAAAAGTAGTAGTTTAAGAGATTTCAATGTATTAGAGTCCTTTCCAGAAAATCCTATATGTTCTATAATAAAAGCAGCCTTCTACCAAGACTGGTCAGCGTTATGTGGTAAAAAGTTATTTTCCCTAAATTGCTATCATTATCAAAATACTGAATTTGATTATCGAGGAAAGAAAATGACATCATGGAATAACATATGCCTCAGCAGTGAGGACTGCTGACTAAGGCAAGGAATCGTAGACTCCAGGAGATGTATCGAACGAACGACACGCCTGGTTCAGTCTAACAAATAGAGACACAGACCCCAGAAAGTACCAAATGAAAGGTACCGTTGGTAAGGTCCAAAATAGTGAATACAGACCGCAGACAATATCAAATGAAAGATACGTCTAGCAAGGTCTAAAACAGTGAATATAGTGGATACAGACCCCAGACAGCTTCAAACGAGAGATACGTCTTGTAAGGTCAAAACAGAGGAGACAGACCCCAGACAGTATCAAATGAAAGATACGTCTTGTAAGGTCAAAACAGAGGAGACAGACCCCAGACAGTATCAAATGAAAGATACGTCTTGTAAGGTCAAAACAGTGTGACTCTGAAAATGAATTTCCAGCATACAGTGTAAATTGCTGGCGAAATACCGTTACCTTAAAGCCAATGAATTATAAGGTAACCCGAGATACTCGTAACCATACTGACTAGAGTACCAGACGCCCTACAAGCGTCTATAATGTGACATTTGTCACCCGTTGGCTTGGTAGGCCGGGACTGTAGCTAGAAGTCTGGGTGCGGGGTTGTCAATCTCGTATAGATCTATACACACAATGTCCGCTCTCCCTACAGGAGACTCTGGTTACCAACTAGACGATGGAGAAGGCCGTGTCCTGAAGATGCATCCCAAATAGTGGGTAGAGACTTCCAACTAGTGGGTTTCTAATGTAAGTGCTGAACTAGAGGTAGAGACTCTTAACTGAATCGAATGAAGTAAACCCGTATGTCTATGCTTGTGTACATAATATATAAGTAATGAATCAAACGACCTTCAGATGGACATCCGATCCCACCAGACCACATCTCAACGAAGAAAAGTAAATAGGGCGGACAAGCCTTCCTAAGTCCTTCAATCATTATTTATATGCATCTATGCAAGCACAGACATACATCTAACTACGACTGGGTATGTATCAAGTAGGAGTGATCTTTGTGAAGTAGGAGTGTCTAACAAGTGAAATAGGATTGATCGCAAGCGAAGTAAGAGTGTCAAACAAGTATAAGCGTATCACGAAGTAGAGACGACAATAAGTGAAGTATGAGCGTATCGAGTATAAGTGAAGTAGAGTCGATATCAAGTATAAGCGAAGTAGAATCGTATCACTAAGTAAGAGTGTGAATAAGTATAAGCGTCCATCAGGTATAAGTGAATTCAAGTATAAGTGAAAGCGTTACAGAGTAGGAGTATAAAATAAGTATAAGCGAAGCAGCAGTATTTAACAAGTAAAAGTATACGTCGAAAAAGGGAAACTTTGATGAAAAACCTTTATATCCGGTGACAATCACAATTTGTATTCTTTTGTAAAATATGTTTGAAAACCTTAGAAAATCTTTCATAAACCAGTTTAGAATGAATTTAGATAAAACAGTATAAGTAAGAGTTTTGATACAATTGAAAACCATTATAGTGTCCTACTCGGTAAAACAGTGTACAGTGGTAAAATCTTGTGCATGCGGGTTATCAATCACATGTGATTGATATGATAACTGGCATGTTTAACTTGTATTCCCCCTATAAAACATGTAAAAACATTTGAAAGGTTCATTCAGGGGTATGAACTCGCCTGGTGTAAGTAGGTCCGACGAAGGTGCCGTTTGGGCGTTCGGTGCCACGCAAGGACTCGAACACACTCAATGACCTATTTAACATATGATAACATATGTTCACACACAATTAGTATATTTAATACTAATTAAACAAGTATACGCACTCAAAGGAGCGGAAAACACTTTAGATAAGTGTTTGGGTGTCCCGGGTAGCATCTAAGGGTGTGTATGGCTAGGGAATGGAGTTTACTCTCCAAGAGTAAACCCTTAACACTTAGTTTACGGCCCAGGGACTACTCCCCATGAGTTTACGGCCGTAAAATCATGGTGAGGGTGTCCTAAGGTGTTTTAAGGCTTCTACTTTCTCATGGAATTATCCTAAGTCCAAAACCATAAAGTGTGAATGAGTTTAAGCATGAAATGGCCCCTTTGAGGAGTTTACGGCCATAAGCAACGGAGCTTACGGCCGTAAGCTCCTATACATACCTTCTTTTGGTGTTTTTAAAGGCTTAAGTGGTAGAGGGTAATTTCCTAAGCATTTTGGTAATAGCCTAAGGCCATTTGGGGGACAAAATTAATGTTTTGGGGATGTTTACGGCCCTGGTACATGTCTGGGCCGTAAACTCCTTTTGACCCTTCATTTTGTTGTGTGTAATTGGTCCAAACCCCAAATACTAAGTCCCTAAATTATATATGAAGCCTAAGGGTGTTTTAGGAGTGTGTTAGGGGCACTTTTGCATGTTTGAGAGGTGTTTACGGCCTTGGCCAAATCCTGGGCCGTAAACTCCATTTTACACCCTCAATCTTTATGTTTAAGTGATCTAAACTCAAGAGGATAAGCCCCCAATTTATGTGTTAAGCCCTAGGGTGATTTTGGAGTGTTTTTGGGGCATTTTGACATGGTTTAGAGGGATTTACGGCCTAAGCATGTGCTTGGGCCGTAAACTCTCTTTTATGCCCTAAATCATTGTGATTTAATGTTTAAACACTCCTAGGCAATTCCCTAGATTTATTCCCAAGCCATTAGGGACATTCTTGAGTCATTTTGGCCATCTTTTGGGGGTTTACGGCCTAAGGAGGCACTTAGGCCGTAAACTCCTTTTTCATGTCTCAATCTTGTGATTTTTAGGCTAAAAAGACAATAATGTACGCATAGAACAAGTTAGGGTTGATAGTCTTACGTTTAGGAGTCGGAAATCGCGGTTTTTGAGTCGAAAACGGGCCTAGAGAGAGAGTATAGAGAGAGAGGGTGGAAAAGCTCCAAATGGAGTTTACTCCCCTTTATATATGGGTGGGAGTTGGAGTTCAGTGGAATTCTACCCAATACTGCCGTTAAACGGGGCTTTTGGTCGCACCCGATTTAGTGGTCGTAATAATAAAAACTAACTTTTTCCAATTAAATGGAAATGTGTGTTAAGTGCTTTTATTTTCTTTTATCACGACTTAACGGCATAACAGGTGTAAGCAAATGGAATGTTTATTGAATTGACGACCTCTAATTAATGGAACTTTTATAAACTGGAATAATCCGTTAACGGTAACGGGGAAAATGTAACGGGACAACTTGGGTTGTCACATATCAGCCCAAATTTTCAATAAAATTTTTCATTTTTACTTAGTATGTCATGGAAACCCTCCAAGGTCTTACACCCAAGTGCCTTGAGAAACCCCTGAGGTCTTTTATGCAATTACCATAAATACAACTAGCATACCACATAGCAAATAATCAACTAGCACATCACATAACAATAATGGGCAGGCCTTGGTGCCTTCAACCCATTGGTATGGTGAGGAGACTCACCTCTCAAGAAATGCAAAACTGATAAGATCCAATCCCAATTCACACTCTGAACTCAACCGTCTACAACCAATCTATAATCACTTTAACGAAACCCCAAATTAACAAAGATACCCTTACAGTCAAACTTGGTCAACCCTAGTTCAAGTCAAAGTCAATAGTCAAGGTCAACATTCCATGTTTGACTGTCACAACTGGCATTTTGCTAGGAAATTCTATTCTCATGTAAACATCATCCATTGTAAAAGCTTGTACTCTAAGTGAATATTATACTCTATGCTCATTCAAATACATCTCATATGTTCAAACAAGGGTTGGAAACCCTAGAAATCCCGGTTCAAGTTCATTATGGACTAGGATTCTCTTATTTGGCCTAAGGGACCAATAAATCATCAATTCGACTATATTGGGCCCAAGAAACCCAAATTGGGTTCTAATTGGACCCAATTCATCAATCTATAACATTTTGGGCCATTTGGGCCTAGAATGATTCATTCTACCTCCAATGGGCCATGATGGGTCATAAATGATTTAGTTAACCTTAATGAGCCATAAACCCATTCCTTTTACCATTTTGGGCCGTGAACCTTCTTAAGGGCCCAATAGGCCAAAAAATAATTTTTGGGCTTCATAAATTCGAACAAGACAAAAAATGGGCCAAATCACTTCATCCTCGTCTCTCTTGAGCCTAATTCTCAGCCCACTGTGCTTATTAGACAAAAAAAGGAAAAATAAGGAATTTTTGCATTAGACACCTCATGTTTTCATGGTGGTCTTCCGTGCAAACATCACCTCACCATCTTTCTCTCTCTCTCTTCCCTTATTAACCTCGGCCAAAACCCCCACCATACCACCTCTGTTTCTCATTCAAAAACTTCCAATATACTCTCAAGAAACTCCTCCTTCTTCCTCTAGATTTTTTGAGATTTGTGGGTATTCTCAAGAGGTTTTTCACCAAGATCATCATCTTTGGTAAGTTCTCACTTGGATCATGGTTTAGCTTCTTGATTTCTTCAAATATCTCTTCTTAAACCAAAACATTTCATGATTTATACATCTTTGCTTCACAGAGTTCGAAAATCCTTCAAGGAGCTTGCTAGGGCTGAGATCTTCACTCCATTCTTCATAAAACCGAATCCAAACCTCAATGTGAGTTCATACCCCACTTTTTTCGGATTTACTTTGTTTTTGGGGGTGAATACAAGTTGCTATGTGTTAGATCTATGTATTTGTGCATGTTTATGTGTGTTTCCTAAGTGTATATTATGATTGTGTAAAGAACTTCATAGATCTAGACAACATTTGGAAACTACAACACTTTATACAACTTACTATAAGGATAAATGTGCTAAACATGTGAAGATTCTTAAGAAACAAAACAAAATCTTGGAAAAGGGCCATTTTTGACAAATAACCAAAAAATATGAGACTTTCTTGGCATTTACGATTTTACAAGGACTAAAGGAGTCATTTTTATAAAAGAAATGGGTTTTTACGATATTATGGTGATAAAGGGGCCAAAAACGTAAATTTTTCCATAATGGGCCTTAAAAATGGGCTTTTCGATTTTAGTGGGCCAAAGTTGTAAAAATTCCGATTTTCATCGATTAAATTGTTATTTAACACAAGTTTGAGGCTAAAATGTAAAACTTACGGTTTTATGGGTTGAAAATGTCACATTATTTGGATTTGGGCTAAAAATGCAAATCTTTCCAAAACTTGGACCGAAAATGCCATTTTTTTTATCAAAAATGGGCTGAAAATGTAATTCTTGGTAAAAATGGGCCGAAAATAATATTGTATATCTATTTGGACCAAAATGTCAATTTTTATAAAAATGGGCCGAAAATAACATTTTATATATATTTGGGCCAAAAATGTCAATTTCTATAAAAATGGGCCAAAATAATATTTAATATATATTTGGGGCCATAAAAGTAAATTTCATGATATTGGGCCTAATATATCTATTACATGTCCATTTGGGCCTTTGTGGCCCGTTTACATGTTTGTTGGGCCTAATATGGTTACCGCATGTTAATTTGGGCCTTTGTGACCCATTAATATGCTTAATGGGTCCAGTCTATACATCACATGCTTAGTGGGCCATAGCTGCTCCTTTACATGTCTATTGGGCTTTATACATTCATATACCTATTTTCTGGGCTTTGCAAATCTTAACTATATATACGAAAACATTATACATAGCATAATTCAATACTCGTGCGAAAACAATAAATGATCTAGTGAGACTTGTCGGTTAACACCTCTAGAGTGTATGATCGTAGCATGTAGTTATAACCAGAGTCTCCTGGAGGGAGAGCGAGAGTTTGTGTATAGATCTATACGGGGTGAGTCCCCACACTTGAGTTGTTCGCTACAGCTAGTCTATGTTAGTCTAGGGTGACAAACCTTACCATAAATCAAATCGGCGCCTAAGAACGCCACAACATGCGAACTTGTCAAAAATCAAGTTTGGTTAAAACGGATTCCTTAGAAATCTTTTCCAACATAATTTTATAGAATACCTATAAAATCTTGTGGATACAAAAACATACATATACTGTCATTCGGTCTTGGGGTTGAGACCACAACACTTTTATAAACAGAAAATATCGGATTTTCTGGGGTATTAACCGTTAAACAATATCTTTTACGCACTACAGAAAATACAGGGTTTTTATCTGGAAAACATTTTTATACATTTCAAATACAGAGAACACACATGCATTAATACTTGATCTTGATACATCACATTCAAACCATTTTCAGAAAATATCGGATTTTCTGGTGTTTACAAACAATTCAAAACTTTTCATGCAAATACGCTTATGAACTCACCAACATTATATATATTGACGTTTTTCAAAATAACTTGTATGCTCAGGGAATCGTTAAGAAGAAAGGTCAGCAGGAAATGGTGGAATTTGTTATATTTTGTTATCAACATACATTAAATATTTTGAACATGTAATATTGTAGTTGACGTAAACAATGTTGGTTGTATTTGATACACATGACGATGATGTTGTCTTGTTTCAATTATATACAATTGTGATGATATTACAAGATGAAGTCACGCGCAAGCCCCCGGACGTTTCTGCCATCTGGTTCAGGGTGTGACACTGACCCAACTCGTCGAGTGCATCTGGAAACTTGTCAAGTTCCTTCCGTGTTCAGAAAGTCGGGACAACCCTAGCCTACTCGTCGAGTTATCTCACCAACTCGCCGAGTTCGCTAGGTATCTAGAAGGCGGAAAAACCCGATCCAACTCGCCGAGTTGGTAAGGAAACTCGTCGAGTTTTTCTTTTGTTGCATACGTTCGGATTTTCCTTCTATTCTAGGGACTCTAATGCTCATATTTGAATTCCTAATGTGCCTTAAAGGATAAATTTTCCAACTTTATCCTTTGGTACCATCCCAAACGTCCAAAACTCTTAACCAAGTCTTTTAAACCCAAAAGCTTAACCATTAAGCCCAAGATCTTAGAGATCTAGAACCACCCTTTTAGAAGAGGTTCTAACCTCAAGGATGTCCCAAAGATTAAACCATTATAGAGATGCATGTCTTGAAACTATAATAACTCCAAAAGGAGAAATATGCCCTAACTTCAAGCATGACATCAAGACTTGATCAAAAGTCAAATCTAGCCCACTGAGAGACTCTCTTGCTCTAGAGATTCATAAAGTTGCAAACTTTATGAATCCCATGCATGCACAACTAAGAATGAGGACGGATGAAGGGACAAAATCTGAGATCTAGCTATGCATGTACATACAAATTGGATTTTTAATACTCACAATAGTTCACTCTAGTGCCAACACGAAGATGCTTGCTAAATCCTTGCCTCTTTCTCACCAACTTCTCCTCTTCTTGCTCCAAAGTGCCAACTAGCTCATAATATGGAAGGAAATGGGGATTAGGGTTTGCAATATCGATATTAGGGTTTAGGAGCTGAAAAGGGTTTAATGTTTAAGGCTTAAGGAGATTATATATGGTGCAAACCCAGAAAATTAGGGTTTTCCTTTCCAGCTTCAACTCGTCGAGTTGAGTCCTTTAACCCACATCCAAAATAATTCCTACACAATGAGTTGGAGCTCCCCAACTCGTCGAGTTACAGTCCAAAACCCTAAAATATTGAGAAATAAATAATACCTGGACTAAGCGTTACAATATGGATATATCTACTTAATCAAGCATAAGTCAGAAACCTTTGAAAATTTCAAAGAGTTTAAACATGAAGTCGAGAATCAATTGGGCAGGAAGATCAAGATGCTCAGATCTGATAGAGGTGTTGAGTATCTTAGCATCGAGTTCCACGACTATCTCAAGGAATGTGGAATTGTTTCAAAATTGTCACCTCCTAGGACACCACAACTTAATGGTGTGGCTGAGAGGCGTAATCAAACCTTATTAGACAAGGTTCGTTCCATGATGAGTCCAGCTTCACTTCCAATCTCATTCTGGGGGTATGCCTTAGAGACTGCCGCCAACATTCTTAATCTTGTCCCGACAAAGAAGGTTTCTAGAACACCTCACGAGATGTGGACAGGGAAGGTTCCCTCGTTAGCACATATCAAGGTTTAGGGTTGTGAACCTTTCGTTAGATAAGAGACTCACAACAAGCTTGAACCTTGAAGTGAGAGATGTATTTTCATCGGCTACCCACAAAAGTCCTTTGGATACTTGTTCTACAAACCTAGCAAAAACGTGGTTTTCGTAGCACGGAGGGGAGTCTTTTGTGGGAGAGAGCTCATATGCAAAGAGGACAGTAGGAGTAAAATTGATCCTAAAGAAATTCAATATTCAAATGATGAAGGAACCTCTAACACTAGCACTCAACCTGAGGAAGAAATTCAAGTTGAACCATTTGATGAGTCACTGCCTCTTAGGCGTTCTACTATAGTTAGGATTCTGCATGTGTTGTATGGTTTCCATATAACTGTAGAAGGGGATATGCTTATCAGTGATAGTACACTGGTATATTTGGATGAACCTGCTAACTACAAGGAAGAAATGGCGGGCCCTAAGTCTGCTAAGTGGAAAGAGGCAATGGACAGCAAGATCAAGTCCATGTATGACAACCAAGTTTGGAATTTGGTTGATAATGTACCAGGTCGTAAGACAGTTGGGTGCAAATGGATTTTCAAGAAGAAGACCGACATGGATGGAAAGGTACACACTTTCAAGGCTCGGCTGGTTGTGAAGGGCTTTACTCAAACCCTAGGGGTTGACTATGATAAGATCTTCTCACCAGTGGATAAGATTAAATCTATTAGGGTTGTGCTAGCCATAGTTGCATTTCATGATTAGGAAATTTGGAAGATGGATGTTAAAACCTCTTTCCTTAATGGAAAGTTGGTTGAGGATGCTTACATGAGTCAGCTTGAGGGTTTTGTGGATGCTAAGTACCCCAATAGAGTGTGTAAGCTTGAGAAATCAATATATGGATTGAAACAAGCTTCTCGCAGATGGAATCTTTGCTTTGATGAGAAAGTTAAAGAGTTTGGCTTCTCTAGAAGAGAAGATGAATCTTGTGTATATGTCAAAGCTAGTGGGAGTATAGTCACCTTCCTGGTATTGTATGTTGACGACATACTACTTATAGAAAACAACATTCCAATCTCTCAGGAGGTTAAGTCCTGGCTTGGAAAGTATTACGCTATGAAGGATCTGGGAGAGGCTACTTATATTATGGGAATAAGGATTTTGAGGAATAGGAGTGTAACAGCCCGGATTTCCAGGTATCTTTTATTCATATATTTTGTGTGTATTTGCAAGAAAGGAAGGGGGAAATCAAGCTAGGAGAGTTGGGGAGCTTGGATCTACTTCCATTTCGTCAGAGGAAGCTTATTAAGGTATCATTCAGAGCTTATTCTCGTATTTTTGTTGATATGGTCAAATCTATGGTTTCTTCATGCCTTGTTTGCCTTGTATTTGGAGTGTGAGAGGTCCCATGGGGATATGGTACCTAGATCTGGACCTTAGCAGGTCCAGAGAGTCCCAAATGCCATGCTTTATGTCCTCTTTTTTGGGTTTGGAGAATAGGGTTGCCATCTTAGAGGTCATCTCTCCAAAAAGAGCCATGTATGTGTTGCATGGTAGCCAAGACTGTGACTTTACGTGATGAATGAGCTTAGGAAGGCCAGATCTATGAGTTGATGGAGCGGATCTGACCTCAGAAGCGAGATTGAATTGATGCATGGCATGGACTCGCCGAGTCCGAAGAACAGACTCGGCGAGTAGCATGAAGATTGTCCTTAACCACTCAGCGAGTGGTCTTGCCGAGTTAAGGGTTGACTCAGTGAGTCAGGAGAGTTAGAGAGGGTTGACAGGTGGACTGAGTCGAGCTGGAACTCGCCGAGTTGTTCGTGAGACTCGGCGAGTTGAGTCGTGGTGGCCCCACGATTCATGCCAGGTGGGACTCGTCGAGTTGGGGGTGTACTCGACGTGTCAGGAGGGGATCCTAGAGAGTCAGTGAATATGTATAGACTCGCCGAGTCGCCATAGTGCACTCGTCGAGTCCGGTCAAAGTTGACCGTTGACTGTTGACCAGAGTTGACCAATGTTGACTTGATAGGGGTAGTCAACCTTACTGGTAAAAGTGTTAATTAGAGACATATGATGTTATAGGAGGATTATAGCTCGGAGGATCGAGCACGAGTGATTTCCGGGATTCGCGAGTTATCGAGATATACGAGGTGAGTCTTCTTACTATACTTTACCTTGAGTAGGTAATCAGAGTTATGTGATAGAGTATTTGTATGCTATATGCCTGCATATGTGTTGTACTGCATTATTTCTATGTGATTTATGTTGTGCATGTTTATAGAGTTGGAACCGGAAGGTTCCCAGAGTTAGAACCAGTAGGTTCACAGAGCAGGGTCTACGGACCCACAGAGTTATAGCCTCGAGTGGCTAATATGTGTTATGTGCGGTATTTTGAGGAACTCACTAAGCTTTGTGCTTACAGTGTTAGTGTTGTTTGTTTCAGGTACTAGTGATGACCGTGGGAAGGCGCCGGCTTGATCTGTACACACGCATGGGATTTTTATAATATGTGATCTTGGGATTTTATATGATATGGATTGGAGTTTTAAACTTGATGTTTTATGAAAATTTAAATGAAAATGTTTTATCTTATGCGAAAAATTATTTTGAAATTCACGGTGTTACAATTTGGTATCAGAGCCTTGGTTTGAGGGATTCGAGTACACCTTCGGGCGTATTGAACTCAAACTGAGGATTTGAAGAGTATTTTCAAAAAGAGTAAAAGATTTTGGAAAAACGCAGAGCATAGTGTGTGTACGATCGGTCCGCGCCCGAACGGTGATTTCCCAAAATACCCTCATGTTATGTGCTATTGATATTGATATGATGTATTCGCATGCTAGAGTTGGCTAAGTATTCCTATTAGGACTAGAGTGGCCTGATTTGTGATGCCTTAGCCTAGGAAGAGGTGAACTGCTATGAGATGCTTGAGAGTGAGTAGGTAGCAGCGAGGGGCTTATGAGAGATCTATTAGAGAGTAGCTTGTGCATGATAGAGTACTTGGAATTTGGGATCCGAAGAGGAGGACTTAGGGTGTATTCTGATACGGTGCAGACAGTAGTATTGGGCCCGTACTACTGAAAGCACCGGAGCGGTGTACAGCCCAAGTAAGAATCTTTGGAATACCAAGGATCAAGGAGGGATGAGTTGTCGAGTGTGAGTATGCTCGAATGGATTCTAATTTATCGTATGTTGTATTTCAGAGGTAGATCATGGTGAAGACACGTTTGATGCCTGAGAGCAGTGATACCAGTGATGAGGAGATCCGCCGGATCATCCACGAGGAGGTGGCTGCGGCCATCAGGGCAGAGATACCAGAGATGTTCGGGTCTATTAAGACCACGCTGATTGAGACTTTTGACGAGCGTTATGCCGCTCTTTCTGAGGCTACTGTTGCAGCAGCCACCGCAGCTATTGCTGCCGCTAGGCCGCAAGGTGGTGATGCGTTGCTGTTCCGGGAGTTCAACAACACAAAACCACCAGAGTTTGATGGGACCCAGGACCTGGTGGCAGCTATGAGGTGGATTTCTGACATAGAGGGGTGTTTCTTCACTTGCTCATCTCCTGAGCATTTGAAGGTTCGGTTCACGCTGAACCAGCTTCGCTTGGGAGCGAAGGACTGGTGGAAGTTTGTGACGGTGCACTTTACGCCTGCTGAGCTTGCGGCAGTGACCTGGGAGAGGTTCACTGCCATGTTTCGAGACGAGTACGTTCCCCAGGTGGAGAGGGAGCGTTTGGCCCAGGACTTTCTGACCCTCAAGAAGGGTACTGAGTCGGTTATAGCGATCACCAGGATGTTCCATGAGAGGGCGATGTTCTGCCCTGAGCACGTGTCCACCGAGCAGGCACGTATGAGCCGTTATCTGAGTATCTTGAGGCGAGACATTCAGGAGTTTGCGGCAAACTCCTCGTATTGGACATTTGCTGAGCTTCAGGAAAATGCCCGGAAGAGGGAGATTGAGCTAGAGACTCAGGCCAGGGAGGAGACGGAGTCTCAGGGGAGGGATCGGCGACCGACATAGTCTCAGCCAGCAGCCAAGCGGGCCAAGCCCGCTGATCCCAAACCAGGGAGCCAGAAGGGCCGCACTTGTGGGAATTGTGGCAAGGGTCATGATGGAGTTTGTAGAGAGGGATCTTGCTACAAGTGTGGCAAGGAGGGGTACATGGCCAAGGACTTCCCCAAGGGGTTTGCGGTGTGTTTTCACTGCAATCAGACCGGACACCGGAAGGCAGAGTGTCCGCAGTTGCGAGGATCATCTCAGGGAGCACCTCAAGGATCTGCCCCTGCCGCCATCCGAGCTATAGAGAGTCGGCCAGTGAAGGCCGAGGCGCCGAGGGCACGAGGGAGAGCTTTTCAGCTGACCGCGGAGGAGGTCCGCGCAGCACCCGATGTCGTGGCTGGTATGTATTTTTTCGTGTATTTATTTTGATGTTGAGATATCATGATTATATTATGTTGTGCGTAGGTACTTTTCTTGTGAATTTTGTACCTGCATTGGTGTTATTTGACTCGGGTGCGAGTCGGTCTTTTGTATCTTTGGCCTTTAGTCAGCATATCAGTGTTAGTCGTGAGGCGTTGAGTCGGCCTCTGAGAGTGTCCATAGCTGATGAAAGGGTGATATATGCCACGGAGGTTCTCCGAGGGTGCGTAGTCGAGATTTTCAGTGTTGAGTTCCCGATTGATCTAGTTCCTATTGCGATGGGTGATGTCTATGTCATTGTGGGCATGGACTGGTTGAGCCGATTCGGTGCGGTTATCGACTGCGAGCGACAGCTGGTGACCATACGAGACCCTAGTGGGGGAGTTCTTTCGGTGTACGGCGAGGGTACACGTTCAGGATCATCGTTTTGTTCGGCCGCTACGGCAAGGCAGTGTCTACAGCAGGGCTGTAAGGGTTTTGTGGCGTATGTGATGGATACGCGGGTGGATTCCGAGAGGCCGAGTTCAGTTGAGGAGGTTCCGGTGGTGCGTGAGTTCCCAGATGTATTTCCCGAGGAGTTGCCGGGTGTGCCTCCTGTGAGGCAAGTGGAGTTCAGTATCGATTTGGTTCTGGGGGCCGCGCCTATCGCTAAGGTGCCCTATCGTCTTGCACCTCCAGAGATGCAAGAGTTATCCTCGCAGCTTCAGGAGCTGCTGGGAAAGGGGTTTATTCGGCCGAGCAGCTCGCCGTGGGGAGCGCCGATCCTATTTGTCAAGATGAAGGATGGTTCACACCGGATGTGCATTGATTACCGGGAGTTGAACAAGCTGACGGTCAAGAACCGTTACCCGTTGCCGAGGATCGACGATTTGTTTGATCAGTTGCAAGGAGCATCTTGGTTCTCCAAGATCGACTTGAGGTATGGATATCATCAGGTGAGGGTGCGGGATGAGGACGTCCAGAGGACAGCGTTCAGGACGCGTTATGGGCATTATGAGTTTGTGGTGATGCCTTTCGGGCTCACCAATGCCCCGTAAATGTTCATGGATCTCATGAACCGGGTGTGTAGGCCGATGCTAGATCGGTCGATGATTGTATTTATCGACGACATTCTGGTATATTCGAGATCTAGAGAGCAGCATGAGGAGCACTTGAGAGAGGTTCTCGGAGTTTTGAGATCGGAGAGGCTTTATGCCAAATTCTCCAAGTGTGATTTCTGGTTGCGGGAGGTACAGTTCTTAGGACATCTCGTTAACCAGGAAGGGATATTGGTCGATCCGACCAAGATTGAGGCGGTGATGAGTTGGGAGGTGCCAAGGTCACCCTCCGAGATCAGGAGTTTCCTAGGGTTGGCAGGGTATTATCGGAGATTTATCAAGGATTTCTCTAAGATCGCAGTGCCACTCACCAGATTGACCCGGAAGGGTGTTGCTTTTTCATGGGGCCTCGAGCAGCAGGCCTCCTTTGAGACACTTCACCAAAGGTTGTGAGAAGCCCCGGTGTTAGCTCTCCCGGAAGGGATGGAGGACTTTGTGGTATACTGTGATGAATCGATTTTGGGGTTGGGAGCGGTGCTGATGCAGAGTGGGCATGTGATAGCATATGCATCGAGGCAGTTGAAGCCTCATGATACGAGATATCCCACCCATGATCTAGAGTTGGGGGCAGTGGTGTTCGACCTCAAGATTTGGCGTCACTACTTGTATGGGGTTCGGTGTACGATATACACGGACCATAAGAGTTTGAAGTATTTGATGGATCAGACCAACCTGAATATGAGTCAGAGAAGGTGGTTGGATTTGGTCAAGGATTATGATTGTGAGATCCTGTGCCACCCAGGCAAGGCTAACGTGGTAGCCGATGCATTGAGCCGCAGGGCGGAGAGCACACCGCTGCGGGATGTATGTTTTAGATTGACCGTGATAGCTCCAGTGTTGGACGCCATTCATGGGGCATAGGCCGAGGCTGTGCAACCTGAGATGCAGAAGAGGGAACGGGTTGTTGGTTTGGTTTCAGAGTTCGTTACCGATGGTCGGGGGCTTATGACATTTCAGGGGCGTATCTGGGTACCGTTTATGGGAGGGACGCGTACCA
This sequence comes from Lactuca sativa, assembly GCF_002870075.4. NCBI lineage: Eukaryota > Viridiplantae > Streptophyta > Magnoliopsida > Asterales > Asteraceae > Lactuca > Lactuca sativa. The sequence goes on along the minus strand of NC_056629.2, from coordinate 204,350,843 downwards.
TTTTGATGGAGGAGGCGCATCGGTCGAAATTTTCGATCCATCCGGGGGCCACTAAGATGTATTTGGATTTGAGAAAGGAGTATTGGTGGCCCTGTATGAAGAGGGATGTCGCGTGGTTTGTTGAGAGGTGCTTGACCTGCCGTAGGGTTAAGGCCGAGCACCAGAGGCCGCATGGTAAGTTGCAGCCATTGGAGGTTCCCGAATGGAAATGGGAACAGATCACTATGGATTTCATCACCAAATTGCCAAGGACTGCCAGAGGAGTTGATGCAATTTGGGTGATTATGGACAGATTGACGAAGAGCGCTCACTTCCTTGCTATCAGCGAGAGTTCTTCAGCAGAGAAATTGGCGGAGGTGTACGTGAGGGAAGTGGTATCTCGACATGGGGTGCCGATCTCGATTGTTTCAGACCGTGATGTGCGTTTCACTTCCAGATTCTGGAAGAAGTTTCATGAGGAGCTGGGTACTAGATTGCATTTTAGTACCGCATATCATCCCAGACAGACGGTCAGAGTGAGCAGACAATTCAGACGCTCGAGGACATGCTCCGGGCATGTGTGTTGGATTTCGGGGGTAGCTGGGATGCATATTTGCCCTTGGCAGAGTTTTCCTACAACAACAGCCATCATTCGAGCATTGGTATGCCACCCTTTGAGCTGTTGTATGGGAGGAGGTGTCGGACCCCCATTTGTTAGGGAGAAGTTGGACAGCGGGTGATGGGCAGTATAGAGATCGTGCTTCAGACGTCAGAGCAGATCCAGCAGGTCAGACAGAGGTTGTTGACCGCTCAGAGCCGACAGAAGAGTTACGCAGACAGGCGTCGGTCCGAGCTTGAGTTCCAGGTCGGCGACCTTGTACTCCTGAAGGTCTCTCCTTGGAAAGGAGTGATTCGATTTAGGAAGAGGGGCAAGTTGGGGCCCCGATATATTGGTCCTTTCCGTGTGATCGCGAGGGTAGGCCGGGTAGCCTATCGTTTGGATCTGCCAGCAGAGTTGGGGCAGATTCACGACACTTTTCATGTGTCGCAGTTGAAGAAGTGTATAGCCGACGAGTCGGCGGTGGCTCCATTAGAGGATATTCAGGTGGATGCGAGCCTGAATTATGCTGAGAGACCAGTAGCCATCAGAGATCGGAAAGTCAAGGTTCTGAGGAACAAGGAGGTACCCCTGGTGTTGGTTCAGTGGCAGCATCGGAAGGGGTCAGAGATGACCTGGGAGCCAGAGCGTGAGATGCGTGAGCAGCATCTGGAGCTATTTGCAGAGCAAGACTTCGAGGGCGAAGTCTAGTTCTAGTGGGGGAGAATTGTAACAGCTCGGATTTCCAGGTATCTTTTATTCATATATTTTGTGTGTATTTGCAAGAAAGGAAGGGGGAAATCAAGCTAGGAGAGTTGGGGAGCTTGGATCTACTTCCATTTCGTCAGAGGAAGCTTATTGAGGTATCATTCAGAGCTTATTCTCGTATTTTTGTTGATATGGTCAAATCTAGGGTTTCTTCATGCCTTGTTTGCCTTGTATTTGGAGTGTGAGAGGTCCCATGGGTATATGGTACCTAGATCTGGACCTTAGCAGGTCCATAGAGTCCCAAATGCCATGCTTTATGTCCTCCTTTTTGGGTTTGGAGACTAGGGTTGCCATCTTAGAGGTCATCTCTCCAAAAAGAGCCTTGTAGGTGTTGCATGGTAGCCAAGACTGTGACTTTACATGATGAATGAGCTTAGGAAGGCCAGATCTATGAGTTGATGGAGCGGATCTGACCTCAGAAGCGAGATTGAGTTGATGCATGGCATGGACTCGCCGAGTCCGAAGAACAGACTCGGCGAGTAGCATGAAGATTGTCCTTAACCACTCAGCGAGCGGTCCTGCCGAGTTAAGGGTTGACTCAGTGAGTCAGGGAGAGTTAGAGAGGGTTGACAGGTGGACTGAGTCGAGCTGGAACTCGCCGAGTTGTTCTTGAGACTCGGCGAGTTGAGTCGTGGTGGCCCCGCGATTCATGCCAGGTGGGACTCGTCGAGTTGGGGGTGTACTCGACGTGTCAGGAGGGGATCCTAGAGAGTCAGTGAACATGTATAGACTCGCCGAGTCGCCATAGTGCACTCGTCGAGTCCGGTCAAAGTTGACCGTTGACTATTGACCAGAGTTGACCAATGTTGACTTGATAGGGGTAGTCAACCTTACTGGTAAAAGTGTTAATTAGAGACATATGATGTTATAGGAGGATTATAGCTCGGAGGATCGAGCACGAGTGATTTCCGGGATTCGTGAGTTATCGAGATATACGAGGTGAGTCTTCTCACTATACTTTACCTTGAGTAGGTAATCAGAGTTATGTGATAGAGTATTTGTATGCTATATGCCTGCATATGTGTTGTACTGCATTATTTCTATGTGATTTATGTTGTGCATGTTTATAGAGTTGGAACCGGAAGGTTCCCAGAGTTAGAACCAGTAGGTTCACAGAGCAGGGTCTACGGACCCACAGAGTTATAGCCTCGAGTGGCTAATATGTGTTATGTGCGGTATTTTGAGGAACTCACTAAGCTTTGTGCTTACAGTGTTAGTGTTGTTTGTTTCAGGTACTAGTGATGACCGTGGGAAGGCGCCGGCTTGATCTGTACACACGCATGGGATTTTTATAATATGTGATCTTGGGATTTTGTATGATATGGATTGGAGTTTTAAACTTGATGTTTTATGAAAATTTAAATGAAAATGTTTTTATCTTATGCGAAAAATTATTTTGACATTCACGGTGTTACAAGGAGTAAAAGAATAATTGGACTTAGTCAAAGCACGTATCTGGATAAAGTGTTGAAGCGTTTTAGCATGGAGAATTCCAAGAAAGGAGAGTTGCCTATCCAGAGCAACACCAAACTAAGTAAGACTCAGAATCCAAGTATCTATGCAGAGATAGCATAAATGAGTCGTGTTCCATATGCCTCCGCCGTTGTATCGATCATGTATTTTATGACATATATGTTCGGTTTTGAGCACTATAACACTCCTATGGTGCACATGCAACCCTAAATGCTTTGGATTTGTGTTTTCTCTAATTATACATGCATTTTGTTTTTCCAAAGCATTCACCCTAGCTAGCATACAATTGAAGCTATATAATAAAACTTAGTTTAGATGCTTACCCCTTGAGTAGTATAGAGTTCTTGACCTTTGAAAGCTTGAGCACCTCAAGTGTGATGCCGCTAATGGTTCACAAACACCAATATGCAAGAGGAGGATTAAGATAATAAGTTACTTATCCCAAAAGGAAAAGGATAGTGTAACCGATTTTGACTCATGAGGGTTCTATCTATAGTGTGGCAAATGCTAGGGTTACACTTTGTAAACCCTAATGCTCAATGACTTTTCACATTCTTATGCTCCATGGGTTTAACCTCAATGGACTATCCATGGATTAACTTATTGGTTTAGCCCATCTAAATAATCATGGATCATTGGCCCACACTACAAGAATCATTGATTTACATAATCAATCCCCATATATTTAATTAGTCTCTTTTGACCACAAAATTAATTCCAAATTAATTCTTGATCAATACTAATTAAATAATATGATTTCATATATTAATATATTATACTTTTAATACATTAATAAAATCATAAATAACCTTATTCTCAAAATTTCATCCTATCAAATTGCACTGGTGAAGGCAACCCAAAAGGACCATGCTACTATCGGGTCAAGTACATTCCAGTTATAGTTATGGGCTTAGACACCAAATCCAACAATATACTTTCCCTAACTTGGGTTTTTCTTTGAGCATGGTTAGTCGATATCAAGGAAATCCGGGTAGAGTTCATTGGATAGCAGTCAAGAACATTCTCAAGTATCTGTGAAGAACTAAGGAGTGGGTCCTTGTGTTTGGTGGCAGTGATGAATTAAGAGTTGATGTCAGTTTTCAGACAGACAAAGATAACTTTCATTCTCAGTCTGGTTGGGTGTTTACACCTAATGCAGGAGCAGTGACTTGGAAAAGTTCCAAGTAGGAAACTGTGGCAGAGTTGACCTGTGAATCAGAGTACATTGCAGCAAGCGAAGCATCAAAAGAGGCTATATGGTTGGAGAACTTCACTGTAGACCTTGGAGTTGTGCCAACCATTAAGGATACCACTTTATCATACATCGAGTAGAAGAAGGACTCCTCGTCGTAAAGAGGGTATCATCTAAGGAGAATCATGATGATCCCCTCAAGAAGGTTCTAAGTAGGGTTAAGCACGTTCATCATGCAAGGAGCATTGGTCTGGAGGATGATATTAGTTTTAGTGAATAGATAGAAATCTAGAAATGTGTAACAAATAAATGTAATTGACATTTGATGATTTTGTTTATAAGTATTGTTTACTATCTTCTGTCAATTGTTTATCATTGTGTTTCCCTTTTGCATGTTTTACTTCCTGAATAATTAGATTATTCAAATATCCACAGTCAGTCATACTTTGGAAGTAAGTAATGAATTAAGGCTCTCATGAATTTGGTTGTAGATTGTCTAAGGGATTAGACATAGCAATGGTTTGCTGCAACATTCACGAGTACTTGAAAATAGAGATTTTCAGTATTGGATTAACCCACGCTCATTTAGTTACTTCATGGAATTTATCACGAGTAATTCCGAGACGATAATATTGTATAATATTTAAACGGAGATATATGAGTTGTTGTTTACGAGTTGGTTGTGCATTGATAATGCGTAAACGCATCAGTAACTTGATGTTATAAAATGTATTGTTGTGCATGATTTGATGAGTAAAAAGTGCAAGCATATAAGTCAAAGTTTATCGGTTCTTTTTCCCCTTAAGCGGAAAAGTGATATCTTGGGACCCTCGATGATTTGGTGTTGACTTATGCGCCGGGCCCGGTCAGGACTAAGTTGATGTGTTCAATTAAGTTCTTTTTCATTACAAATCAGAAATTGGGAAACAAACTATTGGATAATGAGAATGATTTTGTTCCATTTCATTTGTCCACATGATATCTTGCATAATAGAGGATTATATGATCACTTATCTTAGGACACATATCTGACTAGGTCAGAATTCGACAGAGGTTTTGAGAGCTACAACTTTCTAGTCAATTTTTGAAGTCATACTTGCAACTATAGTTATTAGACTTATCCAAGTGAGAGACTGTTGGATTAGGTGTCTAAGTCCATAACTATATTTGGTATATGTTTGAATTGATAGTAGCTTAGTCCTTTTGGGTTGCCTTCACACTAGCAACTAGACATGATGGTTAATTGAGAAAAGAGGAAGAACTTATTAAGTTAATTAATAAATTGAAATAAACGATTTATTAATGTATTATGGAAATAATATATTAATTATAAATCATATTATTAATTAATAGTTATTCAAAAATTCATTTGGAATTAATTTTTGGATTAATTATATTAATTAAAAGTGTAGGTGTTGTTTGGTAATTTATTAATAGTTAAGGAAGAATCCTTAGAACCCTCCTATGAGGCTTGGATGAGAATCTTCTAGAGAGGCTCTAGACTTTTCGGCCATAGGCTATCTTATGGAAGGTTTAAGGCTTGCTTGCTCCTTAAGCAAAGCAATTAGCGTTTCCTTATCCTAACTCTAGCTTTGGCTCTAAGTCATCTCACTATATAAAGACTCTTTCACTTATGATTTTCGACAACCTTGAAACCTTAGAGAGTTCCAGCCAAAATTTAGAGCTTCTTCTTCCTTCTCATAACTCATCTTCTTGCTAAGTGTGCTTGTGAACCATTAAAGGTATTACACTTGTGATACTTGCTCCCAAGCTTCAAGATCTACAAGGTTTTAGATTGTTATTACTACATAACAATCAAAGGTATGTATCTTAATCCTTATCATGTGATTTTCGATTATAATACGTAGATCTAGGGTTTGCATGTTGTTGTTCATATTGTATGTTCAATTAGAGAAGACATGGATCAATTAGGGTTCCATGCACACATAGGATTGTATGTTTATGTAAAACTCATGATAACCAACCTCGAAACTTGTGTAATTGAAGTAGAAATCACTTATACAAATAATAGTGGAGCTTGAATGTTCATACATACCATTCACTTAACTCCCTCTGAAAAACATATATCATTCAAATTTACCCGCAAACAATCCCCTTTATTGTTGAGTTTGCAATGACCATCAATAAAAGTCAAGGCCAATCACTTTCAAGAGTTAGTTGTTCTGTGAAAACTCTTGTTTGACCATGGATAATTGTATTACGCTATGTCTATGATCACAAGTAAATAGAGAATAAAAGTAGTTATCATGGACGAAAAAGTCAACTTATCAAACATAACAACTAATATAGTGTACAAAGAAGTAATTCAAAATTTGTAAATAACCTACTGATATTTGTAGTTTATTTTTTCATTTTCTTTTACTACAAAAATTAAAAAAAATCAAAACACAAAACAAATACTACCCCTACCCTACCCCACCCCCACTCATTTCCCTCTCTTACAACTCTCATTTTCAAGAGACCACTACCACCGGACATTCACCATCACCAGAGCACCACCATCGTCTTCAAATTTGTTAGGTCCATCACCCAACTCTCTCACATCCAAGCTTATACCTTTTCATGTCTAAAAGAATCGATCTCCATCATCTTGGGGAACTTTAACCTTTCTCCATATCAATACCACCACCCTTACACCACCTAGCCAAACCACCCTTTCTTTTCTGCTCACGTATGCAACATCATAATCAAGTTGTCACCTTCTACCACCAAAAATAACCCTCGTCCCTCCATTCTAGCCATCATCAAACACCTTTTAGACATTTATCCTCCACCAGAAGTCCCCACCATGACTACAACCTTCAGTAATGACAAACAAAGCACCCTTACAACCTCCTTTACACTCACCTTACCATCAGATCATCACCGCCATCATTAAAACACCATTGACCACCATAATCACCGCTAAACGACTAACCAACACTACATCTGCCAAGAAAAATCAAAATAAGAGAATTACCAACATCCCTACACCAGTTGCATCCACCCTTCATTTTTTCCAAACAATTGCTAACTGACCATCACTACAGCTTCATATTTTTAAGGGTAACAAGAAATTAGCACCAAAAATTTGATAATTGAAGAAGAAGAGGGTGTGGATTTGTGCGATTTTGAGATGAGAAAAAAATGGGTCTTATTTCTTGTTTGATACCTACGTGATGGAAGCACACAACAACTATATTCATCAATTGGTTAGCATTCCTATGAATCAAGTACATATACACCAAAAAGATCGATGACGATACATGACAAAAATGCAAAAATGGTCCCTATGGTTTGTCATTTTATGTGGATATGGTCCAAACCTTCTAAAAGTTGGATTTTTGGTCCTTATTGAGAGGTTTGTTTGTGGAACAAGTCTCTGGACTTAACTTCCGTTTGTTTGCGGCTGTTAAACCCCTCACGTGCATTGCACACGAGGGCATAAATGTGTTTTTACTTGAGGGACCATTTTTACAATTCCTAAACTAATATATGGAGCCTTCCCCAATGTTCAAGTTCTTCCACAAACATTTCTGCAACTTTCAAGTTGTTCTTCTTTCTCTCTTCTGTCTTTGTTATCGATCGTCTTCTCCGTTAATCACACGGTGGTTCTCTATTTTTGTGGTAACTTTGCTGTTGTTAAATGCTCATGGACACTGAAGAACCCAGGCAAACGTTTCTATGCTTGCCCTCAAAAGGTAAAGAAATCCGTTTGCACCCACTTTGATTTGTAATCTAATAACATTTGTTTTTTCCGCTTTTTAAAGGATTCTGCTTGTCGCTTCATCGGATTGGTTGATCCCCCATGTGTGAAAGGTCTAAAGTCATTATTCTTGGACTATTGAGAAATATGAACTGAGTGCAAGCTTGGTGCACAGCTCTAAAGATTTTGTTGTTGGCTAGTTGGGTGTTTTTTTGTGATTTTGTTCATACGGTCTGTTTAGGTTTAGGTAATAGGGCAATGGGCTGGATTTTTTTGTTGAAGATCGATAAAAGTGTGGTTTTTGGGTGGATTAATGGGTTTTGGTACTTTGACCTAGGTTCTTTGTAGTTGTTTGTAAGGTCAAAGTTAACTGACTTCCTGATATAAATGTGAATTTTATGGAATTGCTTATGTTTGTAAGGTTCTTTGTAGTTGTTTGTAAGGTCAAAGAAAGGTTAATATGAATAATTGACTACAATTACATGATACACAACAATAACCAAAAACCATAATAACCAAGGCTACCATTACATAATAGACTATAAACACATCAACCAAACTGTCAAGCATATGGTGCAATTACATTATCCTAAAATATGCAACCATATATATGTTCTAAAACTTATCATACTAATGAAAACCAAAATAACCATAAGTCATAAATTTTATAACATCAAAACACTTTCAAAAGTAGCAAATAACATCTGCCAAAACAAACACAACCTTGATCTTCAACTTCCACCTAGCTTGGCAACCCACCTTCATCCACCTCCTTGACCTTTGCACGTCCTTAATTTGTGACCTTTGTTTTTGCATTTTGCACATGTTACACTGACATATTTCCTTGTTAATTTTTTAACTCCATCAGGACCAACTTTACAGCCTTCTTCCTGACTTACACCATGAGTACCACTCTGACTTTGACTCCCTCTTTGACTCTAACTCAATTTTTCATCCTCACTTTTCTTCCTCTTCTTTGTAGGCCTACCTGGTTGCTTATGATGTATTGGAGGGATAAGTGTGGTGGGACACAAACTTTTAGGCCACATTGTTCTTCCTTTTATGGGCTCTACCTTATAGGAATATGCATTCTTCCATGTATCCAACCAGTATACCTTATTGAACCACCTATAAATGTCACCAACATCCTCTGAGTTCTTGGTCATTTCATAAAGGGTTGCAATGGCATGTTTATAGGGGATGCCTATTAGCTCCCACTTACTACAAGTACATGTGTTGTTCCTAACATCTACAACATGTTGATCTTGCCATGCCCCAGTGACTTGGTATTTCTCACCCCCATTCTACCTAGCAATGTAATGTGATGCATGAGACTTGTTTACATCCAATATGGTTGTTGCAGTGGGTGTTAAAGGCCCTTTTGCCTTGTCCATCACCTTTATAACATTATAGATTCTCTTCATCAAGTATTGTCTAACATACTCCAAACAACCTATGATAGGCTTATCTCTTCCCTATATTATCTTGCTGTTAAATACCTTACAAAGGTTGTTCAACAATATATATCAGAGATTGCTCTGCCTGTTAAAAAGAACAGCATACTGTTTTAAGTACATGTCCACATTTAACATATAGTAATTTATGGTAAGTTATGTACCTATAAAATGGCTTCTTGCCTAATGTTTTGGAGGAATCTTTCTAAGCCATTCACATTCCTCCCTGTCATAGTTGCTAAATTCTCTCATGCAATGTTCAAATTCAAGTACAGTGGTTGCAGTTCCACATCTCCATAAATGATCCTTGTACTCTTTCAATTTCCATTTCACTCTCATGTTCTGATGTATGTGCCTGAGACAATACCTGTGCTCAACACATGGGAATAGTTGGGATATTGCTGGTATTAAACCCTAAAACAATAACAATAATTGTTAGATGCCATTTTATGCATCTTATAGGGTAGTTTTCATTAGCATTTAGGATCATATTTTGTACATTTTCATGTCATTTATTTAAATAATGTTCAACTCATGTATTTCGTTAGAATTCCCGTATTGCTCATGTTTTTATGTCAATTTCAGATAATTTAAGTGGAGCAGTGCTTTAGGAACAGTTGGATGCGCATTTGGAGCATAAAATGGAGCTTGAAACTTATGAAGTATGTTTAGGAATGTTTTCAAGATGCTTTGGTCAAGAAACATTCGATCGAATTGATCACACGAAGATAAAATCTGCAATCTAAAGTTAAAGGATGTTGTTGGCAGCTTTGACCTCCTGTCAGTATTTTGACCATATCTCATGAACTGTAACTCTGATTGACGCGATTCAAAATGATTTGAAAAGTAGACAAAGTTTCAAACGTCATAGGCTAAACATGTGATCACATGTTGTGACTATGCGATCGCATGGGGCCTTTATGCGATCGCAGGTTTGGTCGCAACTTGTCTTCGAGGTTTTTTGTGCCAAAAATTCATCCAGGAGTGAAAACTCAATACATGCGATTGCAGGTTGGCCAAAAAGTTCCAAAATAGCATCCTACTTCATTAAAAAGGCACAAGACGCGTTTTCTTCAAAACCTGCGATCGCAGGTTGTCTACATGTGATCGCATGCGCGTCGTTTTTGCTGCTGGACGTATAAATAGACCCTTATAGCATTCTTGTAACCTAAGTTGACGATTCTGGAGGCTCCAGACGACGAAAATACGATTTTGGAGGTGTTTCTTCTTCGATTTCAACAATTTCTAAAGACCTGAAGACTGTGGATCATCTCCTTCAAGTAGATTAGTAAGGTTAGTTGTTTGATGTCTCTTTTCATTTGTTTTTATCAGTATTTAGCCATGTCTGGCTAAACCTTAGTTTTCAGTTCTGCAAAGACAAGTACTTTTCATGTGATTAATCATTAGATCTGGTTTTTGATTTGTGCTTCTATCTAGATTTTTCAGTTTTGTTCTTAATGAATGTTTGATTTTGACTTCTTGTTAGTCTGATCACCTAGCTAGGGTTTTATCATTCCAGTTAATCAGTTATAGAATACGTAATTGTTCTTATCAACTAGTAATAAGTAACAAGTAATAAACCAGTTCCGTGTTTGGGATTTGACTTTATTATAAACTGTAACAATCATATCTTTACGCTTCCGAGCTTGTGAGAAGTATTGGGTATTGTTGGGAATTTTACAAAGAGCTTAATGTAATTTTTCTGATTTAATTAAGAGCTTGTTTAATTGAAAAGTAAAAAATTAGGGTTAATTGAAGAGCTTGTTTTGATTAACTAATGTAGGTAAAAGAGAACTTACTAGAGCGTGTTAGTTTTTCTCAGTACCAGCTTAGATAGAACGCATTCCGAATAATCAGATCTGGATCAGTTGCATGATTAGGAAAGTTGCAACAAAGCTGAAACCGTTTTTATTATTGGTTTTCCTTTAATTTAATATCACTGCATTTTTAGTTTTTAGTTTAATAAAAAAACCACCCTTTTATAATTTCTGTCTTTACTAGATTGTGCCTGATGCAAAAAGGCATTGATCATTATGTTGTGTCCTTGAGGATTCGACCCTGCTTCCCTGTGCTATATTTTTAGTGCAACCAGCAGTGATAAATTTATTTGTTTAATACGTGTGCGACAGCGTGTTAACAGTAATTAAGTGTTTAGTTTATTTAATAATAATTAACGAATAATACAAGTTAGAAGAGATACCTTTTGTCGCTCTGTGATAAAAGTAAAGTTTGAGTTTGAACCAAGATCCAAGTCTTCTCCTAAACACTCCAAGAACCATATCCAACTACTTTTGTTCTCTGTCTCAACAATGACATAAGCAAGGGGTAAATGTCATTGTTAGAGTCCAACCCAACTGTTGTTAGAACCTGCCCAGGAAATGGCCTTTTCATATGCGCACCATCGAAACCCAAAAGATCCCTGAAGCCAGCCTTAAAACCTTTTTTCAGAGGATCTAAGCAAATGTAGATTCTTTTAAACTTCCTCGTTGGGTTTGATGGGTTATGTTCACTATAAACATCAATCTTGACAGTTGTGTCAACATTGGTTGCTTGCAATTCAAGGACATAGTCCCTCAAGAACTCATATTGTTTCGTATAGTCACCTTTCACGATCTTAGTTACAATAGCCTTGGCCCTGAATACATTGTCAATAGAAACACCAACCTCGAAGTCCTTTTGAAGTTGTTCCTGCAATGCTCGAAGAGGAATCCCTGGATTCTGTATACACTCCAATGACCTTGTTATCTCCAATATATTGAGCCAAATTCAAGACATCATTATCATTCCCTAAAACTCTAAGACCAAAATCCAAGTCTTCATGAGGAATCCTAAAATGGTAATATATTACTGGGGGTACGGAGTAACCTAGCTCTAGCATCATTGCGTTTAGTTCAGAACTAAGAACTCATCAATGTCTACTAAATCGATATATCACACTTCATCTTTAACATATTTCGTGTTTAGAAGCTTGGTAAAATTTCCACCATGGTGTAGCTTTATGGTGAACATTGTTGGTACACGCTCTACAAGATACAAAAAAAACATTAAGTAAAAAATTACCAGATGTTTTATTTTAGGCTCTGTTCTTAAGATCATCAAGAAACCCAATAAAATTTCGTAAACAGAGGATAAATGAAACTAACCATATTCATTTGTGATGTCATACGTCTCGCCTTTTAGCCTAATCGCCCACATTACGAACACCATTTATAGTTGAAGAGCAAAAACAAATAAACACCTTGGACCAAATCTTGATTAGGGTTTTTGCATTTAAAATGAATGACCAAGAAGATGGAAGTGTGAGAGGTAACTAAAATATTTTTTGTGTAATATGGCGCTAAGACGGTAACAAGTGGGTTTAGTTCAGGAATTGTAAAAATGGTCCCTCAAGTAAAACGATAATTATGCCCTCGTGTGCAATGCACGTGAGGGGTTTAACAGCCACAAACAAACGGAAGTTAAGTCCACGGCCTTGTTCCACAAACAAACCTCTCAATAAGGACCAACAATCCAATTTTTAAAAGGTTTGGGTCATATCCACAAAAAATGACAAACCACCATTTTTGCATTTTTGTCACGATACATTATAGAAGATTGATTGAAGATCGACGACATCAGAGAGAAATTTACCTGGTCTTTAAAGATCGATGGAAGCTAAATCAGAGAAGAAAGATTGAGGAGGTGAAGTAGTTAAGGCTTTAATCTTGAATGTCGTCGGAAAGGAAGAGTGATGGAAGACGTGGGGTCGCCAAAAAGGGGAAGAGAATTAACATGGGGAAAATAACTAACGTCTTGGGATGGAGGGTTAAGATTAATAGGGTTTTTTATTTATATTTTTTTATGTTAATATTAGTTAAATAAATATAAAATACTATAAAGAAGGGTATAACGTGTTTTTAGATAAGACGGTCAGAAAGAGATCAACCACAATAAAAATTGAAACCATATAGGTTTTTCTTGAGAGCAAAAGAGTGATGGAAAACATGGGGCCGCCAAAACCAAAAAAAAGGAGAATTAAGATGGGGAAGATAACTCGCGTCTTGGGATGAAGAGTTAGGATTAATAGGGTTTTTTATTTATATTTTTTATGTTAATATTAGTTAAATAAATATAAAATACTATAAAGAAGGAGGGTATAAAAGTATTTTTAGATAAGACAGTTAGAAAGAGATCAACCACAATAAAAATTGAAACCATATAGGTTTTTCTCGAGAGCAAAAATATTAAGGAATAAACTTGATATTCTGAAAAACCTAAGGGACCATTTATGAAGATTTGTACTTAACAAATAACCCTCTTGACTTGCGAAATTTTACACTCGCCCTCTGGACTTGCACAATTTTACACTTAAAGCCCGTAATCCCGTCGATGAAAGTTTATGCGTTTCACGTTAAATTATAGATTTGAGATTGTTAATTAATAATATTTGAAACCCTAATATCATGAACCCTATCGATTGCCTAGTGTTTGTACTTTGTACGATCGATTGCATAACGTTATCATTATCGTACCCTGGATTTGTTGCCACCTAATTGCGTCAAAATGGGTGGTTCTCCAAATAATCACAAGCGATAAATCAACCACGTGGATACCAAATTAGGTAACGAAAACATTCAAACCACAAAATCAGAACTGATGAACATCATCTTTTAACTTATAACCTACTCTAATTTAAAAAATAAATAAAAAGATAAACTTAATCTACAAACAATAAACATGATCCCGACAATATTATTTTATTTATTTTCATATTTAAACCAAAAACAACACGTTGGACAACACAACAAAACACGTCTTATTTTCAAATATAATTTTCTATTTTCCTTTCATATCTCATATTATATATATAACAAAAAGAAATATTAACCATTCCAATTATAATAATCAACCATGTGTTCAATTCATCTGAATAAAAGAAAAGCCAAAATACACAAACTCTAAAGTATTAAATAACCTAAAATGGCATCTTTTATTACAAATGAACATACCACATTACACACACACTTATGCTATATGCATCATTTTCTAATACCGCTTATCGTATCCCTGCGACGGCTGCTGATCCCAGACCGGCACAAAACCTAGGACACATCAAAAAAACACCCATAAGTACACGGGCCCACAATTCAAAATGAAAAAGAAAACAAAAACAAATCAAGTCTTCTAACATGACATGACAGAACAAGCTGTACTGCATCTGGCATGCCTTGGACTTGGACAAAGATTGCAATTTTCTGTCCAACCCAAAACTTGCTATCGATCTTTCGTCTGTGCGAAAAGATGTGAATGCCCTTTCTCGTTATGAACACATAGCAACGGTTTTTTTAAGTAAATAAATAAAATAAAATTACCAATAAATTAAAGTTGTGGCATACTTATCGGTATTTCTCCCAATGACATATATATGGACTCATCGTCACCAAGAATCCCCTGAAATAACCATCAAATCACTCAAACTTAATACCATCATAAATAGCAACATACTTTACTCCTTTCAGGCTTTCACAACCAACTTTATTTTTACCCATAATAGCAATATACGAACAACTTGCTTAAGATTATTTTACCAATAATAGCAATGTGCTTATAATTCTTTACTCACAAAAGCAACATACTTGCATTTACTTTAAGATTATTTTACCAATTATACCTCTTCATTTTGGAGACTAATCTCATTATGCATAGAATTAACACCAGATGAAACACTAGAATTAGGAATATCAGCCTCAAGCAACTCTGATATCATAAGCCCATAACCATCTTGAGGCATGTCACTAACTCTCTGCATGCTATCTGGAAAGCTTTCAAGATCTGTAAATATAGCTTCCTCCCTATGTAATTGAAAAGGTCTTATGTTTAGTTATATGATAAATTAAATTCCATTTTGTAAAAATATTTTATATAAAAAAATCGACTTACCTCCGTTCTGAGTTATTGAAATCTTTATCATCTTGTACAGAATCACAATCCAAATCAATGATTTCAACTTCTTTCCCATCAGCTCCCCGCCTTGTATTAGTCATTGACAAGTCAAAGTCAACAGTCACTGGCTCTTGTTTTGTTTGACTGATTGCTGGAAAGGCAATGACTTTATTGGTATCGTGATTATTCTCGTTTACTTCAGAGCCTCCCATTAAATTGAGATCACAAATCTTGAAAGAAGACAAAGAACTAGGAAAAAGTTGCTTCTCTTCTGCATAATCATCTGTTTGAGTGTTTGGAGAAACCCAATCTTTAAGCTTCTTGGATCCTTCTGTGTTATCATTGATTTGGAGTGATCGTTTCTCACCTCTACCCAATAAATCAGAGCTGCATCTAGCATATCCATGGTGTTCTTCACTTGATTCTTGTTCAGAAATGGAGGATCTTTGAGGGAAAGATTGAGATCTTGTGCATACCCCATGTCCAAATTTGTACTTTTCATCTTCTTCAATCTTCATTTCATCGTTTAATTCTTGATTTTTGTTCTCGGGTTCTCCAGAATTCTGGGTTTTGTCTACCGGGTCGCTTTTTGAGCCCTTAATGGAAGAACGTGTTCTTGTGGGTACTTTGTTAAACCTGATGAGTGTTAGCAGATCACTAGTACTGCTATTGTTATTGTTTGCAGTGTTGTTGTTATTCTCTTCTTTAACGATAGGTTTCTCTGAATCTTGGTTACTATCATCTGTAATCACCTCTTCTGTACTCATGTTAGGGTTCTTCGAGTCATCAACATTCACCTGATCTGAATTTGGAGTCTTGATGCTTGGATTATCATCAGGGGATTGGTTTTGTTGGTTCTCAATTGTTGTCTCTATGTTAGCAGTATTGTGATTTTTTGATTCTAAATCACCAGAGACTGATTTTTGGTCCTCACTGGTACCATCTTTACCGGATCTTTGTTCTTCCATGGATCCAGAAAAGGAATCACCCTCTCCTTGTTTATCTGAAGAACCTTTAACCTTTTCGGACCATGAAGAACTTCGGTTAATTTCATGATTATATTCAAACGCAGGGTTTTTGAAAGATCCCGTTGTTTTCCTAGCCCTAATTCCATCTCGTGAACCTGTTGCGCCACTGTAATCGTCGGAAAGCCTTCTCCGACTAGTAGTAGTACCGGAAACGGCATCAGAAACGCCGTCGGCACCACCGATCTGATTCTTCAGATTACTATTTTGCCATTTGGCATTAAGCGAATTTGGTGGAAGTAAACCTTTTGAAACTAGATACTCGGTTGCTAATTTCCCAGCTTCTAAGAAGATATCAATCCTGCGAGGTGGAGGAGGCTGACCCCGGCCAAAACCACTCCGATTGTAATTTCGGTAACCCGGACCACCGGCAGCTACGCCACCAGCACTGCCGCCGATTCCGATAGGATTAGACCTATATCCATTTGCAGGATTACGATGCCTCTGCATAACTACTAATTTGAATTATCTGATTATGTTGCCCTATAAAAGGGGAAAACGAGATTGGCTACGCTTGGCAATTTGTAGTCAACTGAATCCCTGCCGAGAAAATCAACATAAACACGTTCGTATACAAGTTAATTAAGTATACAAACACATAAACGAATTCAATTACTAAAGCAAAATTAGCAAAATGGCATGGATCTTGGATCGTCTGGAGAAATTAACCCGGATAGAGTGATAGATTGGGAGACATAAAGCTGACTTCTTTGGAAACAAATTACCAGTATGAGTGTATTCATTGACGTACCTGTGCTGGTGGATGAATTTAGGGGAAACGATTTTTGCTGGTGGAATTATTATGAAGTTATTACTACGTGGGTCCTAATTGAGGGTCCGGCGGAGGCCCGTCGGTGGATTACGGCGGCGTTAATGAATTATGTAGGTGATGAACTAACTTGGACGGTGGTGAAAACGAGGGGTGAAGCTCCGATCGCCATTGACACGGCGGAGAGAGAAAGAAGCCATCAAGAAAATGTGTTCTGGTCGGAAGTTTTATTAGGAGGCTTTTTTACAGAGATTGAAATCGGAAAATGGTCAAAAAAATCAAAATGAATATAGATTTTTAAGAGGGTCAATAATGAATAATCTATAATCAAATAAGCACATTGGACTTAACAATGGGCTTATATTTGGGCTTCATATTGGGTTGATGCGTAAGATACTTCATATGACCCAAAGTCTCAAAGTTCAAGTATTTAGACATTTATTAGCAATAGAAATATATACTTCAATACATATCGATTTAAGGCAAACGAGCAACAAGCTGCGCCTAGCCCTTTTTGGATAGCAAAACCAATTCTTTTGAAAACTACATTTGTGGATCTAGAAGATATGACATTAGAATGAATGACTCGTTGGACTCTATTGAGGAGCTCCACCGCATCAAGTATTTTAGTTTTAAATTGAGGTTAATTGGTGTTTGTTTTTCATAAACAAAAATCTACAGCAGATTATATAAGGAGACTTTTGCAGTAAAAGAGATCGATTAAATATCTTCATTTTATAAAGAAAATTGTTTGTTTTTTAACGACTACATGCTGCTAAAATAAACTCAAATTTAAATAAACGAGTTTTTTAAACTTAAAAGAATTTTTCAATACTGAAATTTAAATAGTTCTAGTTTTAGAACATTGAAATGTTTCATCAAATTAAAATTTCTTTCAATTTCAATTCATTTAAGAAATTTCACATTGGAATCGGGTCTTTTGTCTTTGATAAATATTTTCTATATGTAACACCAGCTCTACGTATATTTTCCTTCGTGTTTTTGGCATTTAAAAATTTAAATTTTGGAATTTTGGTTGGTCACGACGTAGTGGGGGAAGGCACCACGGCGTAAGAATGTGCATTCATTTTAAGTACCACAGCATGGCAGCGTAGTTGCCATGATGTAGTGGTCACATACATATAAAACCCTCATTTTTGGGATTAGTACCCTTATTAAAGGGATGTGATGGCTAGGGTTTGCACACCCTCAGCCTCCATCGCCTCCCTTTCATCCCAAACAAACCCAAGCCTCTATTTTTTAATTAATGAAGCTTAAGTGGTGATTTTTGGTGTCTTAAAGGAGAAGAAGGTGTTCCTTGAGCATAGATTGTAACACATGTGTTTCTGGGCTTGTCATTAATGTTGATGTAATAGACTAGGTTAACATTTGTAACCCATTTTGAAATAATAGAAATGTATTATTTGAGTATTATGTGTTTTGTGCTTAACTGTGTGACTTAATTGAATTAGGTATGAAAATAAGCGTCAAAATGAAATATTAGATCAAGCTGATATCAATGGATAATGTTGTAGTAGTTGAAATGAGGTTTCTGAATATATAAAGAATGCCGAAATCCGAGTTCTAACGAAGAAGTTATGATCTGTCGAAGTTTCACGACAAAACCGGCACGACGCTGAATGACTTAAAAAGTGAATTTACGATGGAGCGACATTTAGCCTTAGTGATCTAAACAAAGGTCGTACAGTTCATTAAATCGAGAGCGTGCATAAAAAGAAGGCTCAGATCTGACTTCGTATGAGCAAGTTATGATTTTTCTAAGTTTCAGCTTAGCAGTATGCAGACCGAAGTTCGATTACGAGATCGAGTGATTTCTAGCCGAATCAATCTAAACAAGAATCGAAGTTCTCGTTATTAGTAATGCAACGATAAAAAGACAGACGAAAACGGACGTCAGATGAAGAAATTATGAATTTATAACGGAGTTTTCCTATCCCGGCCTACTAAAAATAATATAATAAAAATAAATTCGAAATCGGCTCACGAATTCTAAATGAAAGTTGTAGAGCTTAGTCTCATCTACGCATGGATATAAAGAACGTCGAAAACGGAGTTCGTATGAGGAAAATATGAATTTCTGAAGTTTTTAAATAATTAATATTTATTTATTTAATCTTTAATTCGGATAGATATCCGAAGGAGTCATTGATCTTATCCGAACTACGCCCAACGTAGTTGAGTACGCCCAGCGTACCCCGGTGCATGAATTGCCTCGGACTCGAGTGCTCCGATGACGTAAGCAGTGACGAATTCGAGCTACGCCCAACGTAATGTGAGGGTTCAGGCCCTATATAAAGGGTGCGAGAGCAGCCGACCTTCTTGCTCATTTTCTCTTCTCTCTCTCTCTCCCGTTTTGCATCGTTTTTCATGCAAGAAATATCCCGAAGCCCCGGTATCATCCCCGAGACCCGAAGCAAGTCCCGAAGCCCCGAAGATCCCGAGAAGTAAAATTCCCGAGCCGAAGCTCTGCCCACGTGATGCCCGGTTTTGGAGGAAAGCATCCCGGTTTCGTCGCAAAAGATTATTTCAAGAGCCGTAGCCATGTCTGATCATCTTCTAATCAAGTGAGTGTGTAGTTACTTTCTTTTAACACATAATTTGAAGTATTTGATACGAAATATGTGTTATGTGTATATATTGTTGTTTATATGTGGGAATGTATATTCACTTTCTTCTAACTCATGGATATGATTTATTCTCTATGAAATACGTGTTATGTGTATGTGTCTCATCTGTTATCTGGAATATGTATTGAATGGGCATGCTATACAGGTTTTAAACTCTCTCTCTCTCTCTCTCTCTCTCTCTTTATATATATATATATATATATATATATATATATATATATATATAATCTACTAATATGTTGGGTAGATAGTTGATGTGTGATAAACAGATGAGAGGCCTCGATGTTGTT
Source organism: Lactuca sativa (assembly GCF_002870075.4). Taxonomy (NCBI): domain Eukaryota; kingdom Viridiplantae; phylum Streptophyta; class Magnoliopsida; order Asterales; family Asteraceae; genus Lactuca; species Lactuca sativa. Next base: position 204,331,019 of record NC_056629.2, on the reverse strand, counting down.
GTTGATCTAGTCATCTAGCGGAGTATGGATGATGACCACAGACTCTTTCTAGATAGTCCAGTGGAACGCTGGCAGGTTCATAACCTGTAGGTGTTGTGAACGATGTGTTCACCGGTGTACTCTATCCCTCTCATGGTTGCCTTAGGACTTTTATTGCTGAGGAAACCCCTCGCGGTAAAGTCCATCACAATGAAATTCCTAGATTAGGTCCCTTGAGATAGATGTTGTTTTAGGGACGTAAAGTGAGGATAACGAGAATGAATAATCGGGTTATTGTTGGTTGGTGAAACTAAATATAATTATTTATTGTGGGTTGAAAACCCTATATGCTTACCAGGCTCCGAATCTTGACCCACTCAGTTTGTTGTATTACAGGTAGTGGCACGAGAGCATAAGTTGGATGACTTATCAAGATCTTTTGATATTAGACCAATTGTTATATGTAACTGTTGTATGATCTATCTTTTGTTGTTTATGCTTTTTGGTCTGTATCGGAACATGACATCCCGAGTTTTGATATCTAATAAATATGCATTCATTTATGAAATGCTTTGGTAAATATTATTTTATCATATTTTGTTTTTGGAAACAATTTCTGCAACTCTTTTAAATCGATGGATTTACTCTGAAATTATTTTAAAAGCATAAATTAAAACGGTCTTTTTTGGCCGTGATTTTAGGGATGTCATAGTTGGTATCAGAGCATTAGTTTAAGCGAACTAGAAATTTGTAGGATTTCTAAACTTAAAATTAGAATGCTAAGTGGAGATTGTGACATGTGTGTCTGTTATATTATAGACACGAGCACTAGTATATTTTAGGAAGCTGCCTAAAATGCTTTTATGTGCTAAATGTTATATGTTGCCATATATGATATTATTTGTTCGGATCTATGGTCTGTTGCCGACCGGATCAGGAAACCTAATGTGTGTATGATTCTAAGCGTAGGATTACGGTATTAGAACTAGCATGTAAACGTTTCAGAGTGATAAGAATGATTTAATTATCTATCATGAATAAGGATCTAATTTCACCTTATTCGGTGTGTAGATAAAAAATGGTAAGAACCAGAAGTGGCGTTGGAAACGCAGGTGAAAACAGGAATCAACCACCAGTGATTGAGCAAGCACCTGTTGTAGCAGCACCACCAGAGCCAATAACAATGGCTGGGGTGCAAGCCATGATTCGGGCTATGTTAGCCAAACAAAGGGAATAAATGTGACAGATGCTGCATGAAAATAGGGACGAACCTATCATGCCCATTGAGCAACCCGAGCTGATTCCCAAGCAATCGGAGGAAGGGAACAATAGTCGCATTGTGAGTCAAGTTGGGACTCAAGGAGAACGAAGGAATGACCCGGAAAGGGGAAACAACAAGGATGGGCGAATGTATAAGAATTTCTTGGGCGCCAAGCCGCCAAGTCTTTCTGGAAGCCCAAAGCCTGTTGAGATTATGGATTGGATCTCCGAAATGGAGATGGTATTTGAAAGTTGCGACTGTAGCAACAAACAAAAGACTGTCTTTACAGTTAGACAACTGAAGACCGGAGTCTTGAGCTGGTGGAAATTGTTGGCAGATACTATGCCATGAGGAGAATCCCTGAAAATGTCATGGGAGGAGTTCTTGGAACAACTAAGGGTGCAGTACTGTTCAGAGATAGATCTGATTGATCTGAACAATGAGTTCCAAAACTTGAAGGAGGGGAGAATGAGCATAGACGACTATGCTACTGCATTCATTGAGAAAATGAAGTTATTTTCGTACCTATTGCCAACCGAACTCTCCAATATTGAGAGGTTCGCTTATGGACTGCCCCTGCCGACTTTGGCCCGACAGTCAAGATGGCAGCCACTCTGAAAACATCTATTCGAGTAGCTAAGAATGTGGAGGCCCAATAGAAGGAAAAGGGTCTGGAAAGAATAGAGGTTGGTGAGAAAAGGAAGTTCGATGGACCTTCAGGGTCCAACAAGAAACGTAAATTCTCGAAATCTAGTTCGAGAGGAGGAGGAGGCGAAGCGAAATGGTGCGAAAAATGTAAGAAGAAGCATGATGGAAAATGTGAGGTAGTGGCCACATGTTTTAAATGTGGAAAGCCAGGGCACTATGCCAATGAATGCACTCTCACCACGAAAGTTTGCTATGGTTGTGGTGAGGAGGGACACATGTCTAGGGACTGCCCGAAAAAGAAGGAGGCAGCAAGACCCAACATTCTGCCAAAGCCAAAAGCGAGAGCCTTCCAGATGACACTGGAAGCTGCTAAAGATGAAGTTTATGTCGCTTCAAGTACCTTTCTCGTAAACAAATTTCCTGCCCAAATTTTATTTGATTCTGGAGCCAATTACTCATTTATTTCGCATGAATTTGGTAGAAAACTAATTTTGTCTGTCGATAGACTAGATAATGCATTATTAGTCGAAGTTGCTAGTGGCAAGTTTATACCTGTTAGCCATCGAATGAAAAACATTTTCATTGACTTGAATGGGAATAAGTTCCACGAGAAATTATTGCATATCGAACTAAACGGTTTCGACATCGTGCTGGGAATGAATCATTTATGGTGTATGGGGACAAATACAGAGTAAATTCTGGAATCATTTCTCTAATGAAAGCTAGAAAGTGTTTGACCAAAGGATGCACATCATATTTGGCATTCGTGATCGATGCTAAGAAGGAGAAAAAGGAGATGCAGAGCATTCCTATCGTGTATGATTATCCGGAAGTATTTCACGAAGATCTTCCCGGATTACCGCCTGATAGACAAGTGGAGTTCAGAATAGACTTGTTACCAAGGACGACGCCTATAGCAAAAGCACCTTATCGATTAGCACCAACAGAGATGAAGGACCTGATGATGCAACTTTAGGAGTTGTTGGACAACGGTTTCATGAGACCTAGTTCATCACCCTGGGGAGCTCCGGTGTTATTCGTGAAGAAGAAAGATGGAAGTATGAGAATGTTGCATCGATTATAGAGAGCTGAACAAGGCAACAATAAAGAATAGATATTCGTTGTCGAGGATTGATGAGCTGTTCGATCAACTACAAGGTTGAAATTATTTTTCAAAGATCGATCTGAGGTCAGAATATCATCAGCTGAAAGTAAAGAGAGCAGGATATAGAGAAGACTGCCTTTAGAACATGATATGGACACTACGAGTTTTTGGTTATGTCATTTGGACTAACCAATGCTCCAGCAGCATTCATGGATTTAATGAGCAGAGTTTGTAATATGTTTCTTGATAAATCTGTGATAGTGTTCATAGATGACATTCTGATTTATTCGAAAAGCCATGAGGAGCATGGCAGACACTTGCAAGAAGTGTTAGAAGTCTTGAAGAAGGAGAAGTTGTATGCTAAGTTCTCCAAATGTGATTTTTGGATTCGAGAAGTCCAATTCTTGGGTCACGTTGTTAACCAAGAAGGGACAATGGTTGATCTAGCAAAAATTGAAGTTGCGATGAAGTGGGAACAACCGAAAAGTCCCACGGAGATCCGAAGCTTCTTAGGAGTAGCCGGATATTACCAAAGGTTTATCCAAGGCTTTTCTTCGATCGCTACTCCATTAACAGCTTTGACCCACAAAGGAGCTACTTATGCTTGGAGTGATAAACACAAAGAAGCATTCGAGCTGCTAAAGAAGAAGCTATGTGAGGCACCAATTCTTTCTCTACCTGATGGAGTTGAAGACTTTGTTATTTATAGCAATGCGTCAGGTGTTGGGTTGGGTTGTGTTACGACCCTAAATGAGAGTTGTTTTGGCATTTCAAGCCCTAAGTGCCATGCATGAATGTAAAGCTTGCAGCTTTACGTGACATTCGAGCCCTAGGAGGCTAGATCTAGAGTTTGGGGTTGTATATCTGACTTAAAACGTCTGAATGAGCAAGTAGACTGAATGGACTCGCCGAGTCAATGAGCTGACTCGACAAGTCGGCTAGGGTTTTCCCCGATGAGTCTGGACATGGGTAACTCGACGAGTTAAGTTGGATTTTCGCGACATCTCAGAGGAAACAAGGGGACTCGACGAGTCACATAGATACACTCGGCGAGTCGGGTCAACATGGACTGTTGACTCAAGTGTTGACTTCTGTTGACTTTAAGGTTTGGTCAAGACGAGGATTATGAGAACCATGGAAGGGTAAAATTGTCTTTTACCCATTTCAAGAGTTAAGAGAGAAAATAACGTAGAGTCGTAATTTAAGTGTTAATTAGAGATAATTATCATATGTGTTAGGCGGAGGCTAGTTCGAGATTCGTGTACGAGGTTATTTGCTTTGTTGCTTACGAGGTGAGTCTTCTCACTATACTTACCTAGAGTGGTAACCTTTACATGGCCAGAGGGTCTTATGTGCTTATATTGAGTATTGTGATATCTTGCATTATGTCTTTGTGATTTATGTTGTGTATTATTCTGAGCTTAATGAGTTAGGACAGGAAGGTCCACCTGAATTGTGGGATCGGAGGGTTCCACTGAGTCACATTGACCGAAGGGTCTTATTTGAGTATAGCCATGAGAGGCTAATGAGATGTGTGTGGTATTTTGGGGAACTCACTAAGCTTCAGGCTTACCGTGTTATGTGTTATGTGTTTCAGGTACTTCTTTGGATCACGAGTAGGCACCGGCTTGATTGTACACACACGAGTTGGAGATATGTTTTGGAGGATCCTGGATTGTGTTTTAAACAGTTATTGAAAATGTGTTTTTGATAACTCGATATTTGGGGGTTTTGTGGTTGTGTTAATGAAATTAATGTGATTTTTAAATGAAAATTTTGTTTGGAAAAATTTCGGTGTTATAAGTTGGTATCAAAGCCTTGGTTTGAGGGATTCGGATATACCTTTGGGTGTCTCTGGACTCAAACTGAGGATTTGAGAAAAAATTTCAAAAGAACTGATTTTTATAAAATGAGAAAGAGTTTAAGAGAAAAAAACTGAGTTGGAGCACTGTGTACAATCAGCCAGAGCCCGAATGGTGATTTCCCAAAATACCCTTACTTATTTGTGTTAGAAGATATTTATGAGATGTTAGAGATGCATGCTAGAGGATAGGATAGGTATTTCATATTTAGAGCTAGAGTTGCCTAATTTGTGATGCCTTAACATAGGAATTGTTGTTATCTGTTTTTCCCTTGAGTATGTGTTTAGTAGGAGTATCTAGCAGGAATCACGTAGAAAGAGTTCTGAGTCGAGGGTTAATCTAGGAGAGGTAACTAGATGAGTATATGAGGAGTCTACTGAGAGAGTAGTCTGATATCCGTGAGAGATAGAGTACTTGTGAATTGGAATCCTAGGAGGAGGACTTGGGGTGACTACAGGTTGGTTTGGAAGGTACTATTGAGCCCGTAATACTGAAAAACACCAAATCTGTATGCAGCCCAAGTAAGAATCCTTAGGGTACTAAGGAGCATGTAGGGGCGGGAAATAGAGTGTGAATATGCTCGAGCGAGTCTCTGATGATTTTTGTGTTGTGTTTCAGAGACATCATGGTGGGTACGCGCCACAATCCTGAGGGCGGTAGTGCTAGTGATGAGGAGATCCGCCGGATCATTCATGAGGAGGTGGCCACAGCTATTCGAGAGGAGATACTGGAGATGTTTGGGTCTATTAAGACCACTTGATTGAGAAATTTGATGAGCGTTATGCTGCTGTTACTGAGGCTGCTGCAGCTGCAGCCACTACAGTCGTAACTGCTGCTAGGCCACAGGGAGGTGACCCGTTGTTGTTCCGAGAGTTCAACAGCACGAAGCCACCAGAGTTTGATGGGACACATGATCCGATTGCTGCCAGGAGATGACGCGTTGTTGTTCCGAGAGTTCAACAACACGAAGCCACCAGAGTTTGATGGGCCACAGGGAGGTGACGCGTTGTTGTTCCGAGAGTTCAACAACACGAAGCCACCAGAGTTTGATGGGACACATGATCCGATTGCTGCCATGAGATGGATTTTCTGATATTGAGTGATGCGTTTATACGTGTTCATGACAAGAGCACTTGAGAGTTCGGTTTGCGCTAAACCAACTTTCCTTGGGAGCGAAGGACTAGTGGAAGTTGGTGACAGCCAGTTTCACTCCTTCAGACCATGTTGCAGTGACGTGGGAGAGGTTCACACAGTTGTTCCAAGATGAGTATGTTCCCCAGATGGAGAGGGAACAGTTGGCCTAGGAGTTTCTATCTCTCAAGTAGAAGACAGAAACTATGATTGAGATTTTGAGGATGTTCCATGAGAGGGCGTTGTTTTTCCTTGAGCACGTGTCTACCGAGTAGGCACGTGTAAGTCGTTATCTGAGTATTCTTAGGAGGGATATACGACAGTTCGTGGCAAACTCGTCTTACCGAACATTGGTCGAGTTGCAGACCAATGCCCAATAGAGGGAGATTGAGCTAGAGTTACAGGCCAGGGTGGAGGGGGAGTCCTTGGGGAGAGACCGGACACCGGTACAGTTGCAGCCAGCGATGAAGCGGGCAAAGCCCACTGATGCAAGAGTTGGGGGCTAGAAGGGTCGCACTTGTGGCAAGTGCGGCAAGACTCACAAGGGATCATGTCAGGCGGGGATTTGCTACAAATGTGACAAAGAGCGGCACATGGCGAAGGATTGCCTCTAGGGGTTTGCAGTTTGCTTTCACTGCAACCAGACCGGTCATCGGAAGGTCGAGTGACCTCAGCTTGTTCGGGGATCAAACCAGGGTTCCACTCCTGCTTCTTTACGTGCTACTGATAGTCAGCCGGTGAAAGCCGAGGCTCCAAGGGCTCGTGGGAGAGCTTTTCAACTGACAGCGGAGGAGGTCCACACAACACCTGATGTCATGGCTGGTACGTATTTCCTTATTTATTTTATTTTGAGATTTGTTTTGCTTATTTTGTGCTGTATTTAGGTACTTTTCTTGTGAGTGTACTTACTTTGGTGTTATTTGACTCGGGTGCGAGTCGATCCTTCGTGTCTTTAGCTTTTATTCATCACATTAGTATCCGACATGAGGCGTTGAGTCGACCTATGAGGGTGTCTATAGCCGACAAGCATGCAGTTTTCGCTACTGATGTATTCTGAGGATGTGTGCTAGAGATTTTTGGTGTTGATTTCCCGATAGACCTAGTTCCTATCGCGATGGATGATGTCTGTGTCATAGTGGGCATGGACTGGTTGAGTCAGTTTGGAGCTATAATCGATTGTGAGCGTCAGATGGTGACCATACGAGACCCTAGCGAGGGAGTGCTTATGGTGTATAGCGAGGGTACCAAATCTGGATAAGCTTTCTACTCTGCTGCCATAGCGATAGAGTCTATAGAAAGGATGTATGGGTTTCTTGGCGTACATGATGGATACACGGGTTGCTACAGAGAGGTCGAGTTCTATCTCCGAGGTTCCGATAGTGTGCAAGTTTCCAGATGTTTTTCCTGAGGAGTTGTTGGGTGTGCCTCTCGAGAGGCAGGTGGAGTTCCAAATTGATTTGGTTCTGGGTGCGACGCCTATTGCCAAGGCACCTTATCGCCTTGCACCACCAGATATGCAGGAGTTATCCTTATAGCTCCAGGAGCTGCTGGGGAAGGGTTTCATCAGACCAAGTAGCTCGCCGTGGGGGAGCACCTATCCTTTTTGTTAAAAAGAATGATGGTTTACACCGGATGTGCATTGATTACCGGACGTTGAACAAGATGACGGTTAAGAACCATTATCCGCTACCGAGGATCGACGATTTATTTGATTAGTTACAAGGAGCATCTTAGTTCTCCAAGATTGATTTGTGATCTAGATATCATCAGATGAGAGTTTGCGAGGAAGATATCCAGAAGACGACCTTCAGAACTCATTATGGGCATTACGAGTTTGTGGTGAGACCTTTCGGGCTCACCAACACAGTGGCAACGTTCATGGATCTCATGAACCGGGTGTGCAGGCCCATGTTTGATCGATTGGTGATCATGTTCATCGACGATATTTTGGTGTACTTGAGGTCCAGAGAGCAGCACGAGGAGCATCTGCGAGAGATTCTTGGTGTATTAAGGGCTGAGAGGCTTTATGCCAAATTCTCCAAGTGTGATTTATGGTTATGATAGGTCCAGTTCCTGGGGCATCTCGTTAATCAGAATGGGATATTGGTCGACCCGGCCAAGATTGAGGCAGTTATGAGATGACTAGTGGTAGGTGGTCCCGCAGAGCTTTCAGAAAAGGGTAGCCTAGTGTGTAAGCACAACAATGAACCACGGCGAACCGAGATCCCCATCAGAGATCAGGAGTTTTCTGGGTTTGGTCAGCTACTATCGAAGATTTATCAGAGATTTCTCCAAGATCGTTGTTCCTGTCACCAGATTGACCCGGAAGGGTGTTACTTTTGACTGGGGGCCCGAGCAGCAGGCATCATTTGAGACTCTTCGCCAGATATGTGCAAATCTCCAGTGTTTGCCCTTCCCGAGGGAGTGGAGGACATTGTAGTTTACTATGATGCATCTATATCAGGGTTGGGTGAGGTGTTGATGCAAAGGGGGCATGTGATAGCTTATGCATCTAGGCAGTTGAAGCCTCATGAGAAGAGGTATCCCACCCACGATTTGGATCTGGGGGCGGTGGTTTTCGCCATCAAGATGTGGCGCCATTATATATATGGAGTCTGGTGCACCATATACACGGACCATAAGAGTCTGAAGTACCTCATGGATTATCCCAACCTGAATATGAGACAGAGGAGGTGATTGGATGTAGTGAAAGACTACGACTGCGAGATCTTATATCACCCCAACAAGACTAACGTGGTAGCCGATGCCTTGAGTTGTAGAGCCGAGAGTGCTCCGATTCAAGACGTGTTCATGAGGATGACGGTGATGACTCCAGTCCTAGATACCATCCGGGAGGCTCAGGTGGAGGCTGTGAGACCAGAGCACCTCAAGAGGTAGTGAGTGATCGGACAGGTTTCCGAGTCTGGGACGGATATTGGGGGCTTATGACTTTCCATGGGTGGATTTGGGTCCTCTATATAGGTGGAGCTCGGCGCATACTGATGGAGGAGGCACATAGATCGAGATTCTCGATCCATCCAGGTGCCACCAAGATGTATTTAGACCTGAAGAGAGATTACTGGTGGCCCTGTATAAAGAGGGATGTGGCATGGGTAATTGAGAGGTGCTTGACCTGTTGTCGGGTTAAGGAGAAGCACCAACGTCTACATGGTCCTTTGCAGCCTTTAGAGATTCCCCAGTGGAAGTGGGGACAAATTTCTATGGACTTTATCACCAAGTTGCGTGTGGGGTTGACACGATATGGGTGATAGTGGACCTGCTGACGAAGAGTGCTCACTTCCTCGCTATCAGTGAGAGATCTTCTGCAGAGAGACTGGTCAAGATTTATGTGAGAGAGGTGGTGGCTCGGCATGGAGTGTCGACCTTGATAGTGTTAGATCGAGACGTGCGCTTTACTTCCAGGTTTTGGAAGAAATTTCATGAGGAGTTGGGTACCCGGTTACATTTCAGTACTGCGTACCATCCGCAGATAGACGGGCAGAGCGAGCGGACGATTCAGACGCTTGAGGACATGTTGTGTGCATGTGTTATGGACTTCGGAGGAAGTTGGAACACTTATTTTCCCTTGGATGAGTTTTCTTACAACAGTAACCATCATTCGAGTATTGGTATGCCTCCCTTTGAGCTTCTATATGGGAGGAGGTGTCAGATTCCCTGTTTTTGGGGAGAGGTAGGGCAACGAGTGACCGGTGGCATTGAGATAGTGCTGAAGATGACCGAGCAGATTCAATAGGTCAGACAAAGGTTACTGACAACCTAGAGTCGCCAAAAGAGTTATGCAGATCTGCGACGATCCGAGCTAGAGTTCCAGGTCGGAGATTTTGTCCTCCTGAAGGTATTCCCATGGAAAAGGGGTGATCCGATTCAAGAAACAAGGCAAGTTGGGGCCTCGATACATTGGTCCTTTTAGAGTGATCGCCAGAGTAGGTAGAGTGGCCTACCAGTTAGAGCTACCAGCAGAGTTGAGCCAGATTCATAACACCTTCCACTTGTCTCAGTTGAGGAAGTCTGTAGCCAATGAGACGGCAGTGGTACTCTTAGAGTGATAGGTTTTGAGCATTATATCAATCCTATGGTGCACAGGCAAACCCTAAAGCTTTGGATATAGTTTGTCTAGTTGTACATGTAATAATCATCCAAAACTCATAAACCCTAGATCTAGCATACTATAAACGAAATTAACATATGAATAGGGTTAGGAATATTACCTTGATTATTATGTAGCAATAATAATCACAAACCTTCTTGATCTTGACATCTGAAATCCTAGTGCCCCAAGTGTTTCACCTCTAATGGAGTCACAAACACCATTAGGAATAAGGATGAACAAGAGATAGAGGAGAAGGTACAAAAATCATCCTAGGGTTCTCTCAAAAGGTTAGGGACGATTTTGGTGGCCTAAAGGGTTCTTTTTATAGTTAGGCTTCTAGGGTTATCAACTTGGAAACCCTAATACAGTTGCTTAGTCCTTAAGTAGCCCAAATATCCTTCCAGAAGGCCCCTTGGACGATTTCTATATGGACTCTCGTATAGAATTCATCCACTGCTTCCTTATGGATCCTAAGCCCAAATTTGTTACTATCTTATAATTACAGTATCGGTCCCCTTTATTTAATTAATCTCTTTTGACCACAAAGTTAATTCTAAATTAATTATTGATCAATATTAATTAAACAATATGATTTCTCTTTTAATATATTATTCACATAATATATTAATAAATCATAATTAATCCTCTTTCTCCTTAATTCATCCTATTAGTTGCTATGGTGAAGGCAACCCAAAAGGATCATGCTCATAATCGGGTCAAGTACATACCAAAATAGTTATGGGCTTTGACACCTAATCCAACAGTCTCCCACTTGGATAAGTCTAATAATTATTTTTCAAGTACGACTTCAAAACCTGATTAGCAATCATAGCTTTCAAAAGCCGCTGTCAACTCTGATCTTATCAGTAACGCATCCTTGAGATAAGGGATCATATATTCCTCCATTCTTAAGATATCGGATAGACATAAGACATGTACTTTAATCATTCTCTCAGTCTATGTGTTGTTTCCTGATTTCTGATTTATGACGACTGACAATAGACTACAGTTGAACACATCAACTTAGTCTAGACTTGGCCAAGCGCTTAGGGTGTCATCACTAAATCATCGAGGGGCCCACATATATCACTTTTATCCCTCTTAGGGTAAAAGGAACAGATAAACTTCAACTCAAATGCTCACTTGTACCTACTTATCAAATAACACACAACAATATGTTTTATAACACCAAGTTACTGGTGTGTTTACATATTTCAATGTGCAACCGACTTGCAAACTAGAACTCACACGTCTCCGTTTCAAGAATATAAGATATTATCTTCTCACTAATCACTCATGATAAAATCCATGAAGTGATTCAAGCGAGTGTGGGTTTAATCCAATACTCAAATCTTATTTCAGGAGCACTCATGAACACTACAGTAGACTTTTGCTATGTCTAAACACTTCAAACAAACAGTCGGATTCATGACAATCTTACCTCATTACCTACTTCCAATGTATGATCGACTGTGGATGGTTTGAATAATCTTATTATTCGGGAAGTCAAAACATGAAAAGTGAAACACAAGAATAATCGAACCCAATATGGCCTCAAACTCTTGAGTATAAATAAAACACCTTTTATTTAATCACCATATCGATTACACATTATTCATTGTATAATGTTTCGAGTAATCAACTTATTACTTGAATTATAACAACAGTTGTCCCATGTTCCATGCATGCACACTATGTTTACCTATGGTCCTTACTTTGTGAAACATATCAATTGAACACATTTCCAACGATACTCATTTCATAACTCCTAATCTTTATCATTAGTGTAAGAATACCAAATTCTTCCCACTATTAGAATATGTTAGATTCTAATATTTTATGCAACGATCCTTTCGTAATGTCACAGCACCAAAGCCACCCAAAATTTGTCAATGATATTACAAAGTGCTCTATTGGAGATTGTTGCAAGGAAATTCCATAGATATAGATTCTTAACGTCCAACTCCCAATATGGAAACATTTCCATATTTTCCATATGACAACTCATTCTAAATAGAGTCCTATCTATTCATAATAATGTCAATATAGTCCATTCATTACTATACAATCCTTGGCAAACCTTAGATTGTCCTTGACAGTTGTTTAATTATTTTAGTCATATCAGGTTCTGGTCCTTTTCCTTCTTAATGACCTAGGCATTTGGAAAATTTAGAACGGTCGAATGTTACAGCATATGCAATCGATCCTATACCAGAAACGTATGGGACACAATTCATGAAAACCGTGATACTTTACCGGTTTTTTGCTATAATATTGCCATATATAGAATTCTTTTAAGTTGAACCTTTTCAACATAACATCCATATATGTCTAAATGTTTCAACATAGCAATAAGTTCTAAATGTTTAGACTAATTGTCAAATCTCACAATTTGAACTATGAAGAGGGATGCCATATCATAATCGAATTTGAGAATGCAAATATCACGACTGCTATCTCCTAAAAATCTCTCTTAGTGAAAGCGTTTTGAAACATCCAAAAATATGACCCAAAATTTTTTATTTTAATAATAATAAAAATCATATACCGATCGTCACATCATAAAACCATATGTCAAACATCTCATCCCATAACAAAATGTCATGAACATTTGTGCTAAATCAAACTATGAATCAAAACAAACTCCCAGGAATAAGACTGAAGTTGTGGTGTGTGGTATGCCATCATCCCGAGCTCTTCCCTTTACTTGCGGAAGTACCTGAAAGTAAAACTGAAAATGTAAGCACAAAGCTTAGTGAGCTCCCCCAGACTACCACATACCATATGGGCCTTGCCCACTGCATCAGACCGAAGTCCGGAACTACCTAGGGCCTTGCCCTCTGCATCAGACCGAAGTCCGAAAACTACATCGAACCGAACTCTGGAACTAACTGGGACCTTGTCCCCTGCATCGAACCAAATTTCGGAACTAACCAGGGCGTTGCCCTCTGCATCGGACCGAAGTTCGGAAGCTGACTGAGCATAACATAGCATAGCATAAACATATCAACTAGCATGAACACATACTGCATACTGCATCGGCCGTAGCCCGGAACACATAACACATAGATTGTAACATCCGGATATCTAGGTATATGAATTTGAGTATTTTTATATTGGGGAAATGAGGAGACTCGGCGAGTTGACGCCTCAACTTGTCGAGTAGGATCGCGTTTTGGGGACTAGTTTAATGAAGGGACTCGATGAGTCGGGTATTTGGACTCGCCGAGTCGGTGCTGTCAAGGAAAACCCTAATTTTCCGGGTTTGGGACCTATTTAAAGGCCCTTATGGCCTTCAGTGGCGGCCACCTACACCCTTGAGAGACTCCTATCGAGCCAGAGAGCTGAGAGAGTAAAGAAGAGCCATTTTGGAGCATTCTTGAGGTGGTTGTGCAATGGAGTAGTCATTTCCAGCAAATGGAGGTCAAGGGGGTGTCGATTCAGAGCTTCTGAGCTTGCATCTTCACCATAGAGGTATCAAATCGTTCTCCCTTTTCTGTTTTGGGTAAGATTGGTGATTTTAGGGTTTTCTAGCTTCTTTTATGGCTTGATTTGTGGAGTATAATGTCCCATTGAGTATGAAGCTATAGATCTGGACACAAAGAGGTCCAGAGAGTCCCTTCCATCCTGCTTTATGCATTCTATTTGGAGTTTTGAGCAAGGGTTGTTATGTAATGAAGGGTTTCACCCAAATGAGCTTATAGAACCTTGCATGAGTGCCCAAGGTTCGACCTTTTCGTGGTTATTGGCTTTGAGGGAGTTAGATTTATGGTTTGGTGAATCAGATCTGACCTCAGAAGGTCAGATGAGGGTTGTCATGGGAGCAACTTGCCGAGTCCATAGGTAGACTCGACGAGTCGAGTCGGGGTTACCCCGCGTTTCGTTGCCGAGTAACTCGACGAGTAGGGAGGGAACTCATCGTGTCTAAGGGGTTAAAAAGAATTTAGAGAACCCGCATGGACTCGTCGAGTCACTCTTGTGTACTCGCCGAGTCTGGTCAGTGTTGACCGTTGACTTGAGTTGTCTTATGTTGACTTTGGGAGTTTTGGTCAACAGAGGTAATAGAGGTCAGGGAGGGGTAAAATGGTCTTTTACCCATTACCCGACTAGAGAGGGAAAGAGTAATCACCGGTTAATTAGAGTTGGGACTTCGAGTACTAATTAGAGATATTTGCCTTATGTGTTAGGCGGTGGCAAGTCCGAGGTTCGCAGGTGCAGATAATTGCTTTCTGATTTGCAAGTGAGTCTTCTCACTCTACGTTACCTTGAGTGGTAGTTATGTGTGACCGGAAGGTCGTATGTGCTTACATTGAGTATTATGTTATCCTATTGTATGTGACATGCTATGCATTATGTCTTTGTGATTTATGCTATGCGGAGTTTATAGACCGGACCGGAGGGTCCAACAATTCATGAGCCGGAAGGCTCAAGCAGACCGGACCGGAGGGTCCAACGAGCTTAGGACCAGAGGGTCCACAGAGTTGTGGGACTGGAGGGTCTCACTGAGACACATTGACCAGAGGGTCAAACAGAGTTATAGCCTCGAGTGGCTAATGTGTGTTGTATGTGGTATTTTGGGGAACTCACTAAGCTTCGTGCTTACAGTGTTTTGTGTTATATGTTTCAGGTTTCTCTCAGGATCACGGGACGGCACCGGCTCGATTGTACACACCAGAGAAAGAGTAATGTTTTGAGGATCCTGGTTTATTATGCAAGTGAAAATGGAGTTCTGTTTTGTAATTCGATTATGAATGAGATTTTAAGCAGAGTGTTTTTAAGAATTAAACGATTATTTTTAAATGAAAAATTGTTTTGAAATTTTCGGTGTTACAAGTTGGTATCAGAGCCTTGGTTTGAGGGATTTGGATGCGCCTTCGGGTAAATCTGGACTCAAACTGAGGAAGTAAGAAAAGTTTTCAAAGAAATAATTTTCTAAAGCAAATAAGAGTTCAAAGAGAAAGCGAGAAAGAGCAGTGTGTACAATCAGCCAGAGCCCGAACGGTGATTTCCCAAAATACCCTTACTTTTGTGTTATGAGATATTTATGATGCACTTTATGAGATATTATTGCATGCTAGAGACAGGCTAGGTATTCCATATCTTAGGACTAGAGTGGCCTGATTTGTGATGCCTTAGCCTAGGAATTGCTGTTATATGCGATGTGCTTTTGAGTATGTGATGAGTGAGAATATTTAGCTGGAATCCTTTAGGGGATTTGAGTAGAGGAGTAATCTAGGGGAGATACCTAGATAAGTACCGTGGTACTTAGAGAAAGAATAGTTAGAACCCGTGGGGGGAAGAGTTGCAGAGTTCGGTGGTACTTTCGAGGATGAGCAGAGCAAGCGTAGTTATCACCCAGAGTGAGTCATATATATTCTTCGATGCTTGAATGCTGCTTGCTTCGTGCTTTGTGGAACTCTCGATGATGGGAGTCAGCTACCAAGCAAATATGACGATATTCAGGAGGTAGATGGCTGGCATCATTAGGAGCTCTTCAGCAGCTGATGGCAGAGAAGTGTGGGAATCTAGGAAGAGCCTAGGGAGTAACCTTAGCCAGATGAGTGTGCTGGCAGAGTAGAGAATTTCGCTGGGGAGTGAGCGCACGACGGAATTGGTGAACGAGAAGGTCGAGCAGCTACTTAGGAGCTCCGGGATAGTCCATGTGGAAAGTATGGGTAGATGTGGCAGGTAGTATGGGCCCGTACTACTGAAAGCAGAGGACCCATACTTGATACAGGGAGTATTCTGAAGGTTCTAATGAGCGGATGGAGGAGCGATGTTATGGTTCGAGTACCATACATCGGAGCGGATTGAGGAGTGATGTTATGGTTCGAGTACAAAACATCGGAGCAGATTGAGGAGTGATGTTATGGTTCGAGTACCATACATCGGAGCGGATTGAGGACTGATGTTATGGTTCGAGTACCAAACATCAGAGTGGATTGAGGAATGATGTTATGGTTCGAGTACCATACATCAGAGCAGATGGAGGAGTGATGCTATGGTTCGGGTACCATACACCGGAGCATATTGAGAAGAGATGTCATGGGATGAGTACCATGGTTCGTAGTGAATGATGCTTGTGGTTCTCCGGTTATCCGGTCATGATTGATGAGGTAGAGATTGGACGCTATGGGTTTTAGGCCTGTGGGCCATGATTGAGTTCGAAGAGGCGTCCCTTGAGAGGGAGGTCGAGAGACTATCATAGTATTTTGGTAAGGAGTTAGAGGGAGGGGAGAATTTCGGTCTGAGTTGAGCAATCAGTCGATAGAGGAAATGTCACCTTCCATGACCTGAGTGGTGCTATTTATGTTCGTGTGTGGAACATGAGAGGCCTGATGTTTAAGTTTCGGGTTTGGGGGTAAAACCCTGCAGGTTGTCATTGATGATGATTTTCCATCAGAGTATCAGGTAGCATGTGTGCTGCGAGACAGTGATTTACCATGAGCAGATAGTCAGTTGGGACTGAGATAGTCGAGGACCACGTTGCACCTATTTAAGTATAGTAGGGCGTATTGTAGAGGTATCAGTGGGGAGTCCAGTCGAGTTAATCAGTGCAGTGGTTTTTCTATCTATGTTGGGTATTGAATATGGGAGTGGGTCCCTGTTCTTGGGATGATCCATGTGTTGGAACGTCGGTTGATGAGTCGAGGTGGGGGAGTATGATGATTTCGTGGTCTAGTCTATGAGTTAGTGATGTTATTGGACAATTGAGTTGTTTGGTATGGGATTGGTACGAGACTTGGAACGACTAGGGGCAGTCGTGATGAGAAGTTCTTGAGGATTTCATCTGAGGTTCATAGTTATGAGATCGATTGATTTCCTTAAAGGGGATTATCGGGCGTTGCGTAGCACTTTCCAGGGGCAGGTGTGTTATTGCTGGTGAAAATAGTTCATGAGGCTGTTGATGTGTCAGATAGTGATGGTTCGAACCCTAAGTGGGGGAGAACCGGGTGGTTTATTGAGAGAACCAGAGATTTGTTCAAGAGCGGTTAGGGGTTGGATGTAGAAACCTGCGGCTTGAATTCATGAGACTAGGGTCATTGGTGATCAAGGAAAGGTGCAGGGCGAGATAATGCATGTGGTATATGTCTGAGAGAAGGATGGGTGTCTCCACGGCGGGTGGTCAATGGTCAGGAATCTGGTGGTGGTCAGAGTCGTTTCAAGTGGAAGACTCGTAATGATGATATGGGCAGTTGAGAACTTTTGGGTTGAAATATGGGTAGAAGATTGTCGAGTAGCCAACTCCTGGGCTGGGATGTGTATTCCTTCTTGGATTTTGAGCAGTAGTGGAAAGGGTTTCGGAGGATCATCAGTGTGTTCTGAAGGGTTAGCGCCTTCCTTGTATTCCAATTGAGTGTTTGGATGCACTGAAGTTGCGCATTGAGTGATATAGGAAATTATTATGGGATTCAGAGGAAATATATTGTTGTATGTGTATGGTGCTGGGAGTAAGGGAATCAATGGTAGAGGCAGGACATTGTGATGCTCTGTTAGGGTGTTCGTGGTTTCCGCGTATAGCGTCCCGATTTCAGAGTTATTTAGAGTCTTGGGTTTAAGATGACTAGTGATGTATCATGTATCCACGGTTCTAGTGGGAGCCCTTCGTGTATTGTGATCAAGAGGGATTATTTAAGGAAGTGGATCTCCGCAGAGGTAGGTTCTGTGTTATGGCGGTTGCCGCCAGAGTGTGTAATGCATATCGGGGCAAGTGTGTGTAACTATCTATGATAGTCTTCGGTGCATGAGTTAGTGAACATGGTGTGGCGTTGTAATGAGAATGAGAGTATAAGGTGAAGCTACGGGGAGCCGTAGTATTAACCAGTCAGAGGGTGTTGTGATGCTACGGGGAGTCGTAGTACTTACAAGTCAGAGAGAGAGAGAGAGTCATGATGCTACTGGGAGCCGTAGTATTCACCAGTCAGAGGGTGTTGTGATGCTACGGGGATCCGTAGTACTCACAAGTCAGAGGGAGGGAGTCGTGGTACTACGGGGAGTCGTAGTACTCACTAGTTAGTTGGCGTTGTGATACTATGGGGAGCCGTAGTACTCACTAGTTAGAGGCTGTCGTAATGCTGTGGGAAGCCATAGTACCCACTAGATGGCAAGAGAGTGTGATGATGGAGTGTTCTCCGATAAGTGCATGACGCAGAAGAGTTGTAGGCTTGAGTAGCCCTAGTGTTGAGTTTTTGGAGCCTAGTGGTTAAACTGGGGCGAGACTGGGGTCTCCGTCTTTATCGGGAGGGTCAGCGAGGCGCGCGGGAGAATATGCACAGCAGACGCCAGAGGTTAGAGCTGAGTCGATCTTCGATTGGATTGTATTTTTATGAGGAATAGGGAATTTCGTGACTTGTGTGTCACTGGGCCGTGATAGTGGTCACGGGGAGGAAGTTAGCGAGATGTTTTGGATCATGTTATGTGTGACCTTTGGAGATTCAGTTGTGGGGCCAAAAGCTAACCTAGTGCTTGGCATCGAAGATGAATATGAGAAATGAGCTAGAGTTTACCATGGTGATGTCTGCGGACACTTCAGAGCGAGCGAACGATTCAGATGCTCGAGGATATGTTTCGGGCATGTGTATTAGATTTCGGGGGGAAATTGTGGCCCGTATTTGCCCTTGGCAGAGTTTTCCTACAACAACAGCCATCTTTAGTGCATCAGTATGCCGCCCTTTGAGCTGTTGTAGGGAAGGGGGTATTGGACCCCATTTGCTGGGGAGAGGTAGAGCAACGTGTGATGGGAAGTACAGAGATCGTGCTTTAGACGTCAGAGCAGACACATCAGGTCAGGCAGAGTTTGTTGACCGCTCAGAGTCGCCAGAAGAGTTATGCGGACAGGCCGGTTCGAGCTCGAATTTTTGGTCGGTGACCTTGTACTCCTGAAGGTCTCTCCTTGGAAAGAAGTGATCCGATTCAGGAAGAAGGGCAAGTTGGGGCCTCGATATATCGGTCCTTTTCGGGTGATCGCGAGGGTAGGCAGGGTAGCCTACCGGTTGGAGCTACCTGCAGAGCTAGGTCAGATCCATGACACTTTCCATGTGTCGCAGCTGCGAAAGTGTATAGCCGAGGAGTCGACAGTAGTGCCATTAGAGGATACTCAGGTGGATGTGGGCCTGAACTACGTTGAGGGACCGGTGGCTATTCGGGATCGAAAGATCAAGGTTCTGAGGAACAAAGAGGTGCCTTTGGTGCAGGTCCAGTGGCAAAACCGGAAGCGGTCAGAGCTTACTTGGGAGCCGGAGCGCGAGATGCGTGAGCAGCATCCGGAGTTGTTTGCAGAGTGAGACTTTGAGGGCGAAGTCTGATTCTAGTGGGGGAGAATTGTAACATCCGGATATCCAGGTATGGGAATTTGAGTATTTTTATATTGGGGAAATGAGGAGACTCGGCGAGTTGACGCCTCAACTCGTTGAGTAGGATCGCGTTTTGGGGACGAGTTTAATGAAGAGACTCGACGAGTCGGGTATTTGGACTCGCCGAGTTGGCGCTGTCAAGGAAAACCCTAATTGTCCGAGTTTGAGACCTATTTAAAGGCCCTTATGGCCTTCAGTGGCGGCCACCTACACCCTTGAGAGACTCCTATCGAGCCAGAGAGCTGAGAGACTAAAGAAGAGCCATTTTGGAGCATTCTTGAGGTGGTTGTGAATTGGAGTAGTCATTTCCAGCAAAGGGAAGTCAAGGGGGGGGGGTGTCGATTCAGAGCTTCTGAGCTTGCATCTTCACCATAGAGGTATCAAATCGTTCTCCCTTTTCTGTTTTGGGTAAGATTGGTGATTTTAGGGTTTTCTAGCTTCTTTTATGGCTTGATTTGTGGAGTATAATGTCCCATTGAGTGTGAAGCCATAGATCTGGACCCAAAGAGGTCCAGAGAGTCCCTTCCATCCTGCTTTATACATTCTATTTGGAGTTTTGAGCAAGGGTTGTTATGTAATGAAGGGTTTCACCCAAATGAGCTTGTAGAACCTTGCATGAGTGCCCAAGGTTCGACCTTTTCGTGGTTATTGGCTTTGAGGGAGTTAGATCTATGGTTTGGTGAAGCAGATCTGACCTCAGAAGGTCAGATGAGGGTTGTCATGGGAGCAACTTGCCGAGTCCATAGGCAGACTCGACGAGTCGAGTCGGGGTTACCCCGCGTTTCGTTGCCGAGTAACTCGACGGGTAGGGAGGGAACTCGTCGTGTCTAAGGGGTTAAAAAGAATTTAGAGAACCCGCATGGACTCGCCGAGTCACTCTTGTGTACTCACCGAGTCTGGTCAATGTTGACCGTTGACTTGAGTTGTCTTATGTTGACTTTGGGAGTTTTGATCAACAGAGGTAATAGAGGTCAGAGAGGGGTAAAATGGTCTTTTACCCATTACTCGACTAGAGAGGGAAAGAGTAATCGCCGGTTAATTAGAGTTGGGACTTCGAGTACTAATTAGAGATATTTGCCTTATGTGTTAGGCATTGGCAAGTCCGAGGTTCGCAGGTGCAGATAATTGCTTTCTAATTTCCAAGTGAGTCTTTTCACTCTACGTTACCTTGAGTGGTAGTTATGTGTGACCGGAAGGTTGTATGTGCTTACATTGAGTATTATGTTATCCTATTGTATGTGACATGCTATGCATTATGTCTTTGTGATTTATGCTATGCGGAGTTTATAGACCGGACCGGAGGGTCCAACGATTCATGAGCCGGATGGCTCAAGCAGACCGGATCGGAGGGTCCAACGAGCTTAGGACCAGAGGGTCCACAGAGTTGTGGGACTGGAGGGTCTCACTGAGACACATTGACCAGAGGGTCAAACAGAGTTATAGCCTCGAGTGGCTAATGTGTGTTGTATGTGGTATTTTGGGGAACTCACTAAGCTTCGTGCTTACAGTGTTTTGTGTTATGTGTTTTAGGTTTCTCTCAGGATCACGAGACGACACCGGATCGATTGTACACACCAGAGAAAGAGTCATGTTTTGAGGATCCTGGTTTATTATGCAAGTGAAAATGGAGTTCTGTTTTGTAATTCGATTATGAATGAGATTTTAAGCAGAGTGTTTTTAAGAATTAAATGATTATTTTTAAATGAAAAATTGTTTTGAAATTTTCGGTGTTACATAGATACTATCTGAGCCACGAAGGCACCAAACATATTAAATACTGTACTAGACCAAAATCCGGAAACTACTGCTAGCTAAACGGGCCGACATTGTGGCCTTAGACCCGTTCCTACTGGAAAGAAAACTCACCTCGTAGCCTAGCTGCTGAAAGAACTGTTCCTGAATCTGTTTGCTGCGGCTCCGGTTTCACCCCGGCTACAATTTCCATAAGTACCATCAATCAAACACTGATAATAGCACTGAGGGTAAAATGACTATCTTACCCCTGGCTAAAGTCAACCTATCGGTCAAAGTCAACATTCAGTTGACCTGACTCGTCGAGTTGGGTCACCAACTCGTCGAGTCCTTACTCTCACTTTCTTGCTTCTACTCGCTACTACTCGTTGAGTTTTGGCACAAACTCGACGAGTTCCTCTTTGATATTAACACTCGGACAATCTGCATCCAACTCGCTGAGTTGTATGAACAACTCGTCGAGTTCTCCTTCATCAGATGAACACTCTAGCTGTGACTCACCGAGTTGTATGAACAACTCGTCGAGTCTGTTCATGAGGCATGAAGGTTTCCTTGGACTCGCCGAGTCAGGGCATTGACTCGCCGAGCTCTTCCACGAATGAGTTTAACCCTCTAGCTCACCGAGTCCTTCTCTCATTCACTGGTTCCACTCGGCATAACTCGAAACGGGGAAAAACAGGGGACTTGCGACTCGACTCGCCGAGTCTGAAGAATGAATCACCGAGTCATATGCATGCAAACACTATATACTCGATTCTGCTTGAAACCAGTCCATTCCATTCATAGATCTGGGTTCTTGGGGCTTGATTAACATGTAAAGTTTCCAACTTTACGTGTAAATAACATCAAATGAAGGTTTTAGTGTTCAAAACACACTATAAGAGTAGATCTAGAGCTTTCATGAAAAATGGCTCCATAAAGGTACTAGATCTAAGCTTCTGGAACTCGAACCTAGCTAGATCCAAAGGCTAATCATCTCAATAAGTCCTCTATGCTACTACTAAGCCAAGAAATGGTTCAATAACAACTTTAATTGCTTTAAAAAGGGGATTTAAGCATAGAAACAGAAAAGGACCAAGATATACCTTGCTATACTCTGAAATTCCACAAGGATTTAGGATCTCCTTCTTCTCCTCTTGATCTAACTTCCTTTTTCTCTCAAGATCTTCAAAGAAACACACAAAAATCACACAAAATGCTAAGAGGGTTCTAGGGTTTCGAGAATGATGCTCTGAGGGGTGATGGGGGCTGACTTGAGGCCCCAAAAGTTGTTTAAATAGGGTGCAAACCCTTGAAATTAGGGTTTCATCTAGACTGGCGGACTCGCCGAGTCCAGAATATGGACTCGTCGAGTCGCCAACTTAAACGTGCTCGAAAACCCGACTCTACTCGACGAGTCTGGCTACTGACTCGTCGAGTTCCTCCCAAAAACTTGAATAATTAAATATATAAATATCATACCAGAATTGGGGTGTTACAACTCTCCCCCACTTGTCTTAGACTTCGTCCTCGAAGTCTGCTGCTGCCGAATCTAGAAACAACTCTGGGTAATGCCCCCACATCTCCTCCTCGGACTCCCACGTCCACTCTGTACCCTTCCGGTGCTGCCACTGCACCTTCACTAACTGAATCACCTTGTTCCTCAAGGTCTTCACCTTCCGATCTAAGATCGCAACTGGTCTCTCAACATAATTCAGGCTGTTATCAACCTGAATATCCTCAATGGGTACAATTGCTGACTCGTCCACCAAACACTTCCTCAACTGAGAAACATGGAAAGTGTTGTGGATCTGACTAAGCTCTGCCAAAAGATCTAATCGATAAGCAACCTAACCCACCCGGGCCAAAACCCTATAAGGACCAATGAACCTGGGGCCCAGCTTGCTCCTCTTCCGAAACCTGATAACACCCTTCCAGGGTGACACCTTCTGGAGGACCATATCGCCCACCTGGAACTCCAAATCTGAATGCCTCCTATCGGCGTAACTCTTCTGCCGACTTTGCGCAGTCTACTACGAACCTGCTGGATCAACTCCGTCGTCTTGAGCACCACTTCGGTGTTTCCAATGACTCGCTGACCGACCTCGCCCCAACAAATCAGGGTCCTGCACTTCCTCCCATAGAGTATCTCGAAAGGAGGTCGATCAATACTTGTGTGGTAACTGTTGTTATACGAAAATTCCGCTAGCGGAAGATACATATCCCAACTGCCACCGAAGTCTAGAACACATGCCCGCAGCATGTCCTCAAGAGTCTGAATCGTTCTCTCACTCTGCCCGTCCGTCTGAGGATGGAAAGCGGTGCTAAAATGGAGACGAGTATCCATCTCGTTGTGAAACCGCTTCTAGAATCTGGAAGTAAAACGGACATCTCGGTCTGACACCACTGAAATAGGTACTCCATGCCGTGCCACCACCTCTCTCACATATACATTGGCTAACTTCTCTGCTGATATACTCTCCTGGATCGGTATAAAATGAGCACTCTTCGTCAACCGTTCCACTATAACCCATATAGAATCCACTCCACGCGTAGTCCTGGGAAGCTTCGTGATGAAATCCATGGTGATGTCTTCACATTTGCACATTGGAATGTCTGACGGCTGCATATTTCTGTGAGGTCTTTGGTGTTCTGCCTTAACCTTCCTGCAGGTCAGGCACCTCTCCACATACCAGGCGACATCCTGCTTCATGCAGGGCCACCAATAATAGGGTCGAAGATCTCTATACATCTTCGTCGCCCCTGGATGAATGGAAAATCGAGACTTATGAGCCTCATCCATCAACACTTGCCGTACTCCACCCCAGTACGGTACCCAAACTCTCCCATGAAGGGACAACAATCCTCTACTATCATAGTCAAAAGAAGCTACCTGGCCCATGATCCTCTCACACTTTTGCCTCTCCTCCTTGAGGCCCTCTACCTGCGCCTCCTTGATTTGCTCCAATAATGGAGTAATCACCGTCATCCTCAGAAAAATGTCTCTGATCGGGCCGGCTACTACCTTGCAGCTCAGGGCGTCGGCCACTACGTTGGACTTCCCCAGGTGATTAAGGATCTCACAGTCATAATCCTTCAACACATTTAACCATCGCCTCTGTCTCATGTTCAGATTCGGCTGATCCATGAGATACCTCAAGCTCTTGTGATCCGTGTAAATGGTACAACGGACCCCATAAGGTAATGTATCCAAATCTTGAGGGCAAACACCACTGCCCCCAACTCTAAATCATGCGTAGGATAATTAGCCTCGTGAGGCTTCAATTGTCTCGAGGCGTAAGCTATCACACGGCCTCGCTGCATCAACACTGCTCCCATACCTGTGATCGAGGCATCACAGTAGACTACGAAATCCTCTACTCCCTCTGGCAGGGTAAGAATCGGTGCCTCGCACAATCTCTGCCTGAGGGTCTCAAATGCTATCTGCTGCTCAGGCCCCCAACGAAACGCTACCGACTTCCTGGTCAGTCGGGTGAGCGGTACTGCTATCTTGGAGAAATCGTGGATGAATCTCCTGTAATACCCTGCCAAACCAAGGAAACTCTGAATCTCTGATGGAGACTTCGGGACCTCCCACTGCATCACGGCCTCAATCTTGGCCGGATCTACCAAAATACCCTTCTGGTTGACGAGGTGACCAAGGAACTGCACCTCGCGCAACCAGAACTCACACTTGGAGAACTTTGCGAAAAGTCTCTCCCTCCTCAAAACCTCTAGCACCTCTCTCAGGTGCTCCTCATGCTGCTCCTGAGTCTTGGAATACACCAAGATATCGTCTATGAATACTATCACAGACCGATCCAGCATCGGCCTGAACACACGGTTCATGAGGTCCATGAACGCGGCTGGAGTGTTAGTGAGCCCAAACGGCATCACCACAAACTCATAATGACCATACCTGGTCCTGAAGGCAGTCTTCTGCACATCCTCGCCTTTGACCCGCATCTGGTGATATCCGGAGCATAAATCGATCTTGGAGAACTAGGATGCTCCCTGAAGCTGATCAAACAAATCATCTATCCTCGGAAGTGGGTAACGGTTCTTTACCGTTACCTTATTCAGCTCCCGATAATCTATATACATACGGTGCGACCCGTCCTTTTTCTTTACAAATAAAATCGGTGAACCCCAGGGCGAACTACTCGGCCTGATAAATCCCTTGTCTAGCAGCTCTTGCAGCTGCGTAGACATTTCCTACATCTCCGGGGGAGCCAACCGATACGGTGCCTTGGCTATCGGAGCCGCACCAGGGATTAGATCAATCCCAAACTCAACCTGTCTCTCAGGAGGTATCCTCGACAATTCCTCTGGAAATACATCCGGGTAGTCTCGCACCACCGGAACATCATCAACTGTCGTCTTGCCCTTCTCCCGGGCATCTAAAACATAGGTAATATAACCGGCACAACCCTGCTTGAAGTAGCGCCTCGCTCTCGCTGCTGAACACAAACCTGGTCCACGTTGTGGCTTCTCTCCCTGAATCACTAACTCTCCCCCACTGGGAGTGCAAACCCTCACCAACTGAAGCTCACAATCTATCACTGCCCCATTGGGGCTCAGCCAATCCATGCCTACTATAACCTTATTCCCTTGCAGGGGAATAGGGACCAAGTCCACCAGAAACTGCTCATCGAATAACTGTAGGGAACACCCTCTGTGTAACCTTGCAACCCTAACGGTCCTATCATCTGCTATCTCAACCTCGAGTGGACAATCTAGCTCCCCTGAAGCTCTGTTAAATCTCTTGCTCGGTGCAAGAGAGACGAATGATCGGGTAGCCCCCGAATCAAACAATAATGTAGTTGAAATGCCGTTCACCGAGAACGACCCTATACAAAACATATAACCATAAGAAACAAGCAATAATAAATGCATAGATAAAGGGAAAATACATACGCGTCACCACATCAGGAGTCGCCCACGCCTCCTCTGCTGTCAGCTGAAAAGCCCCACTCTTCACCACCGGCGTCTCGACTCGGCCCTGACGGCCATCTAAAATCCTCAAAGTAGCAGGAGCAGGTGCTGACACCTTCCCTGCAGCAGCTAAACTCGGACACTGGGACTTTTTATGTCCCCTCTGATTGCACTGGAAGCAAATCCGATCTAACGCCGCAACGGTGGTAGTAGTGGTTGTACAATCTCTGCTCATATGCCCAGTCCGGCCGCACTTGTAGCAACCGACACTCCCTGCCTTGCACGCCCCATCGTGCAATCTCCCACACTTGCCATACCGACCGTGGCTCTGTTGACTCCTAGCTCTGTGATCTGAACCCTTGGGCTTTTTGCCCGCACTCCCTGAACCTGGAGCCGCCTCCGGCTTCCTCTTTTTCTCCATATCAATGTCAATCTCTCTCTCTCTCTCTCTCTCTCTCTCCCTAGCAATCATATCATCCAGCGTTTTATAGTTGGACCGGCTCACAAACTGGCGGATATCACTCCGCAACATCTCATGATACCGAGCCTTCTTCATTTCCTCATCAATTGCGTACTGAGGAACGAGAAATGCTCTCTCCCTAAACTTGGCGGAGATCTCCGCCACGGTCTCTGTCGTCTGGGTGAGGTCCTAAAACTCTCTGGCCAACTGTTGCACCTCAATAACCGGTGCAAACTCAGCCCTAAACCTGGTAGTAAAGTCTACCCAGTTCATGGCATCCAAAGCTGCATCATCCCCGATGGCATGACCAACCTCCTCCCACCAATCCCATGCCCTATCCTTCAGAAGACAGGACACCAATCTGACCTTGTCCCCCTCGGGACATCTGCTCATGCGGAAAGCGTTGGCAACATCCGCCAACCATCTAGTACTCGCTATGGGGTCCCGCGCCCCGTGGTAATCTGGAGCTCCACATGCCCGGAACTCCCTGAAAGTAAGCGTGCGCGACCCCATCATGGCCGCTACCTCAGCATGGAAAGTGCTCAATCTCTCATCCATCAATTCTAAGATGCCCTCCTTGATCGAACCGAAGATCATAGGAGTCTGCTCAAGTATGGTGCGAGTAATCTCTGAAGAGAGAAACTCCTTAATCTGCTCATCCATCTGCCAGGCCTCCGGGCCTGACCCTGATCCCCCTTCGGCACCTGAACTGCCGACTGCTGGTCGAGGGCGTAGTACCACCATTCTGAAAACACATCATAATAAACTTTAGAAACATAGATATATCTCAATGGATCACTACTACCACAAGTTTCCTGGTCTCATCTGCGCTTTCCTTGATTCGAGTACGGATCCTCTACTTTCAGTAGTACGGGCCCATACTACCTTCCACATCTATCCGTACTTTCCTCAAGTATCGCCTTGACTCCACCAAGTCACAACTACTGCTACTAATCTCTGCTACTCCCATCCTAGGCTTGCCCTAGGGAAATCTCTGACTCTACCCAATCCAGTCCTCAGTTACTTAAGGTCTCCTTGTAATGCCAATTAGCCATCACCTGAATACCATCACATGTGGCGAGGCTCAGATAAGCCTTCGAGTAAAGGCCCGTCCCTACTTCGGTCAGACTCATACAAGAGTTGCGCCATAGGGCCAAATCTAGCACTCTGAGATTATTCAACCCTGTTCACATGTTACGTGACGTATTCACCTAATGGCTAACTCCCATCACTAAGAGCCCCACAAGGCACAAAGCAAGCAACATTCAGACACAGGAAAACTACTCAATCAATTCTATCCTCATAACAAGGAACTATAATAGCATACCCTGCTAAGCTCATAATATCAGGCATAACATAAACATGCTATCCTAAAGCTGTCTACTCAACTAGCATGCAATTCTCATAAGGCTGAAACACATATAGCAGGCACATAAGGCATCCTCCTAGATCCTTAGTCCTATTCTAGCATGTTGTTCTACTGAAACTGAAACTGATAACTCATAACATAAACTTGTATGGGTAATTTGGGAGTACTTACTTGAGCTCGGCTGATCGCATGCACCACACCCTTTTCTCTTTTCAAAATTCTTTTTGCTTTTTCTAAAACTCTTTCCTTTATACTTTTTCTAAAATTGTTTTCTTTTCTCAAAATTCTTTTAAAAAAAAACACTTTTGAAAATCCTTCTACCATTTCCTTAGTTTGAGTCCAGTCACACCCGAGAGTGTGCCTGAATCTCTCAAACCAAGGCTCTGATACCAACTTGAAACATCGAAAAATACGACCCAATTTTTTTTGTTTTAATAATAATAAAAATCATATACTGATCGTCACATCATAAAACCATATGTCAAACATCTCATCCCATAACAAAATGTCATGAACATTTGTGCTAAATCAAACTATGAATCAAAACAAACTCCTAGGAATAAGACTGAAGTTGTGGTGTGTGCAATGCCATCATCCTGAGCTCTTCCCTTTACTTGCGGAAGTACCTGAAACCAAACTGAAACTGTAAGCACAAAGCTTAGTGAGCTCCCCCAGACTACCACATACCATACAATAACATATAACACATACTGGGCCTTGCCCACTACATCGGACCGAAGTCCGGAAACTGCATCGGACCGAAGTTCGGAACTACCCAGGGCCTTACCCTCTTCATCGGAATGAAGTCCGGATACTGCATCAAACCGAAGTCCGGAACTAACTGGGACCTTGTCCCCTGCATCGGACCAAAGTCCGGAATTAACCAGGGCCTTGCCCTCTGCATCGGACCGAACTCCGGAAGCTGATCGAGCATAACATAGCATAGCATAAACATATCAACTAGCATGAACACATAACTGCATACTGCATCGGCCGTAGCCCGAAACACATAACACATAGATACTATCTGAGCCATGAAGGCGCCAAACATACTAACTACTATACAAGACCGAAATCCGGAAACTACTGCTAGCTAAACGGGCCGACATTGTGGCCTTAGACCCGTTCCTACTGGAAGGAAAACTCATCTCGTAGCCTAGCTGCTGAAAGAACTGCTCCTGAATCTGTCTGCTGCGGCTCCGGTTTCACCCCGGCTACAATTTCCATAAGTACCATCAATCGAACACAGATAATAACACTGAGGGTAAAATGACTATCTTACCCCTGGCCAAAGTCAACCTATCGGTCAAAGTCAACATTTAGTTGACCTGACTCGTCGAGTTGGGTCACCAACTCGTCGAGTCCTTACTCTCACTTTCTTGCTTCTACTCACTACTACTCGTTGAGTTTTGGCACAAACTCGACGAGTTCCTCTTTGATATTAACACTCGGACAATCTGCATCCAACTCGCTGAGTTGTATGAACAACTCGTCGAGTTCTCCTTCATCAGATGAACACTCTAGCTGTGACTCACCGAGTTGTATGAACAACTCGTCGAGTCTGTTCATGAGGCATGAAGGTTTCCTTGGACTCGCCGAGTCAGGGCATTGACTCGCCGAGCTCTTCCACGAATGAGTTTAACCCTCTAGCTCACCGAGTCCTTCTCTCATTCACTGGTTCCACTCGGCATAACTCGAAACGGGGAAAAACAGGGGACTTGCGACTCGACTCGCCGAGTCTGAAGAATGAATCACCGAGTCATATGCATGCAAACACTATATACTCGATTCTGCTTGAAACCAGTCCATTCCATTCATAGATCTGGGTTCTTGGGGCTTGATTAACATGTAAAGTTTCCAACTTTACGTGTAAATAACATCAAATGAAGGTTTTAGTGTTCAAAACACACTATAAGAGTAGATCTAGAGCTTTCATGAAAAATGGCTCCATAAAGGTACTAGATCTAAGCTTCTGGAACTCGAACCTAGCTAGATCCAAAGGCTAATCATCTCAATAAGTCCTCTATGCTACTACTAAGCCAAGAAATGGTTCAAGAATAGCTTTAATGGCTTTAAAAAGGGGATTTAAGCATAGACACAGAAAAGGGCCAAGATATACCTTGCTATACTATGAAATTCCACAAGGATTTAGGATCTCCTTCTTCTCCTCTTGATCTACCTTCCTTTTTCTCTCAAGATCTTCAAAGAAACACACCAAAATCACACAAAATGCTAAGAGGGTTCTAGGGTTTCAAGAATGATGCTTTGAGGGGTGATGGGGGCTGACTTGAGGCCCCAAAAGTTGTTTAAATAGGGTGCAAACCCTTGAAATTAGGGTTTCATCCAGGCTGGCGGACTCGCCGAGTTCGGAATATGGACTCGTCGAGTCGCCAACTTAAATGTGCTCGAAAACCCAACACTACTCGACGAGTCTGGCTACTGACTTGTCGAGTTCCTCCCAAAAACTTGAAAAATTAAATATATAAATATCATATTAGAATTGGGGTGTTACACGTTTCCTCACAATCATTTTCATGAAGCGGAGAGAAACCTTACCACTTACATTTTATGGTGTATGCGTTCTCATCCATGTGAATTTGTCATAACCATAATCATAGGACAAAGTTTGTGACAAATCCAACCTCATATGGACTGAACTTGTTCAATCTTTATTTCTTTCCACCTGGCAGCACAAGGGAATACCATGTCTTCCAAGTAATCAAGCTGCTCACCCATACAGATTAATGAACTTTCATCAATCAAGGTGCTTTGCCTTATGCGATCAAATGAGAACTTGTAGAACTCACATGCATAGTTAACTGGAATGGCACAGAAATAAGAATATGTCAACACGATAGGTTACAAACCTCAAGTCGTGTGCTAGTGTTTAACAATGGGTTTACTCTTGATTAGTTCTTGAAACTTTTCAAGATCATATAGACACCCACTGACCTCTTAACATATAAGATTCTTTTGTCAAGAACCATTTCTTGTCAAACAAATATTCAAGAGTTAATGCGGTTTCTTATCAAGATAAACACCTCACACAGTTGGTCCTAGTTCTTCAACCTCTTCTTAAGAATACGTCACCCAAGTCACAAACTTGGAGTATTACTCTAAGACTCAATTTTGGAACGAAGTATGACTCATCCTTTTGATTTAACCATTTCAATAATTTCCAATTCCTATGCTTAGAGGATCAATTGTGATATGGTTTCAAAATCACTAGGATGATCATAAAACATGATACTTAAGTACTCTCCCTTCTTTTCAGATTGGAGAAACTTTTATCTTTTTGCCTAATTGATTCTTCTTATTCATTCTGCTATTCATTGGAACTTTTCCAATGATTCAGAATCACACTTAATCTTGTAATCATAACCATACTTACTAAACTTTTAGTAAATCATGACGAATAGTCTTATTGTTTTTGTGGTGGACTTGACCCGTGCACAACATTGTGTTCTAGTCCTTTAGTCCTTCACTTGACTCACATACTTGTGTGAATAAGGAATAAGTCTTAATTTCCCAAATGCAAAGGTTCTGATTAATCATACAATACAAGTTGTATGATTCAAAGTTTCTGTCCAATTGAAACTTGGGCGACGAGAATCTTTCCTTATTTGGTAAATTTCTGACACTACCACAAATAACATAACTAAAAATCACATCCATTTTAACATTGCTAATAATAGAAACAAACAAACATCAATTTTCACAAATGGCATTGCAAGGAATTATAAATAAGACAAAAAATCAAAATTTATTTTATTTATAAAATTGCGGAAAAAACTTGTCCTTACAACGCAATTCAAATGAAAACTATGCTATTACATAATCCTAAGCAATCTATCATAACTCTCTAAGTAGCAACTCAAAAATCTGATCATCAAACCATGCAATCAAATTCCATTTCTTCGTGATCAGACTTAACTCACTTTTCCTTTGAGCTTCCTTTCTTTCCTTCGATCCTACAAAACATCAAAATATAATCTTATCACATCATGTTTTAAGAATATAAAAATAGGAACTTAATAGAGTTAGATAGTGGATTTTACCTGAAGTAGAGTCATACATCTTGACTCTCCTCTCCTTGCGATCTCTCAAGTAAACATGGCAGCTTCGCATTCAATGCCCCTTCTCTTGGCAGTAGAAACATATGGACTCTTCTAGAATGGTACACGGGACTATCTCAGTCTCAACCTTTCTCTTGCGTATAGAAAATGTTTTTGGACTTCCAATGTTGCCATTGTCCATAGAAGGTTGGGACATTGATTTACCAGACAAATTTGCTTGACCAGTCCGCCAAATCATTGTTGATTCAACAGCAATAAGCAAATAGGTAAGATCAATGAGGGTTACGTCATGGCCTATCATATAGTACTCTCTAATGAACTCACTATATGAGTCAGGAAGTGATTGAAGAACCTAGTCAACAACCAACTTCCTTGAGACATCGACACCCAACATCCTCAACTTGTCAATGTGTGACTTTATTTCTAAGACGTGTGCACACACAGACTTAATTTCCATCTTCGTGTCTTTTTGCCAATAGGGCTTGAGTGACTTTGAACTTTTCAAGTCTTCAAACACGTGGGTTAAGGAGAATTATTAGAGGAGGTGGAGGAAGTGAAGCATGATTTCCATTTCCACAATCCAATCATGGAACATCATCTTCATGTGGAAAACTTTTTCCAAAGGATCCGGGAAGATCATAGTTGATAGACTTTGACATCTACAAAACGAGAGAAATTCAAGTTAGTTGATTGAGTCCTTAATAAAACACCCAAATGAGATACTAAGGATAGGACCCAACACAATATTGTACAACTCGGAAGAGGGATGCCGTAATCCAGTTGCAGAACATTTGAAGGTAGGTAAATGATGATTTACCAATTTCCACCATGAAAAACGAAAAGAAAATTAGGTTTTAAATGTTTTGAAACTCCTAGATCTTTTGAGATTCATTGAAATTTTGAATGGCATGTTTGATCTCAATTATGCCCTTCAAGTTTGTGACTGGGATGCCGCGGATCACAAACAAGGTGTGGACAACCATGCAAATTAGCTTGGTAATCTCGATGTTGACCACCACCCAATCAATGTGCCGGTTAACCACACACGCTCCATTGATCAATGATAATCTTACGAGAAACCCATTTCCATCCTTCAATGGTCCCATATTAGTGTTCCGGTTAACCACACACGCCCCATTAACGATCAACAAGGTGCAATGTGCAATTTCATGGATTAGCACCAATGCCACATTTTTCCTAAAGTAACTAGGATTTGGGAATTTGTAAAAGTGTTTAGCTACTTCATATTTCATTATAATTATAATGGAAGGTTGTGTCCTATCTACCCGTTTGGCTAACGACCCTCCATTAGTCAAGGGTGCGGTGGGTAAGAGTGTATACCCAATGACGGTCATTTTACAGGCCGCTTCCTTAAACACCCCTTATAGACCAGCTTCGTGAATTACGCTTACTAATGGTAAGACTGACTCTTTACTCATACATATATAACATTAGACTTTTAATTTTATATAGTATAATGGTGTATTTTACACTTTTAAAATACTAGGTGGTTTAATCTATTAATAAATTTAACTTTTAATTTGATTAATCTTAAACCATATTATTATGGATTTATTAATTGTCTCTTTTAATTAAACAATTAATTAATTTAATAAAACCATAAGTGTGTAATTTGAACTTTTCAATACACTAGGGTTCTAGAATTTAGTATTTCAAAATTAATACCTTTCAATTAAATTATAAATTCAAAAACTTGAGGGAAAATTTTGAAACTTTTTAAAATATTGTTTAGATCAAATTTGAAAAATAATTAAATATCATATAATTAATAATTATCACATAATTTGACCTAATCAAAAAAAATTCTTACAAGATAATTGGAATCAAAATACAAATAATTAATATTTATCTTATAAAACAAGTAATTATCTTAAATTGACAATTACCCATTAATTTGATATGGATATCAATTACCATAGTTGAAAAATCTTATTTTAATTTGGAAAAACAATTTATGGTAATTATGCAAATCAAAATAGGGCAAAAATTTCGATATTTGTTGTTAGAACTGAGCTCACGTCGTGAGCACTGTGCTCACGTCGTAATCCTAGACAGAACCCAAAAAAAAACGAAAATTTTCATCTTTGAATGATCAAACATAGCATCAAATACATTAGATAAATAGTCTAGCTCTGATACCACTTATGGGTTTTGAGCATTACATCAATCCTATGGTGTACATGCAAACCCTAAAGCGTTGGATCTAGTTTGTCTAGTTGTACATGCAATAATCATCCAAAACACATAAACCCCATATCTAGCATACTATAAACAAAATTAATATATGAATAAGGTTAGGAATACTACCTTGATTGTTATGTAGCAATAATAATCACAAACCTTCTTGATCTTGACTTCTGAAAGCCTAGTGCACCAAGTGTTGCACCTCCAATGGAGGGTAATAAGGATGAACAAGAGATAGAGGAGAAGGCACAAAAATCATCCTAGGGTTCTCTCAAAAGGTTATGGACGATTTTAGTGGCCTAAAGGGTTCCTTTTAAAGTTAGGCTTCTAGGGTTATCAACTTGGAAACCCTAATCCAGTTGCCTAGTCCTTAAGCAGCCCAAAGATCCTTCCAGAATGCCCCTTGGATGATTTCTATATGGACTCTCAGATAGAATTTGTCCACTGCTTCCTTATGGATCCTAAACCAGTGACAACCCAAAATTTATTCCGTCATTATAACCCGTTTCTGTTAATAGAATATTCAATTTTATAAAAGTTCCGTTAATTTGGGGTCGACAAATAAATAAATGTTTTATTTTATTTTCATTTTATGTTATTATCGTCGTAATAAAATAAATCAAAACACGTAAATTATCTTTCCATTTAATTGGAAAAAGTTTATTTTAATTACGACCATTTAACCGGATAAAAACTTTAAACTTCGTTAAATATAAGTATCAAGTAGTTGTATACCGGGTACAACACCCAAGCCCTATATAAGGGTGGGTGGACACTCCTTAGGACCTTTTTACCACACTAGACACTCTTTCTCTCTCTACTCTCTCTCCTCAAGTCCGATTTCATCTCAAGAACCGCAAGTTTTCCGCTCCAAATCGTAAGTTCTCTCACCCTAAATTGTTCTAAACATCATTGTTTGTTGTTTTAGCTCAAAAATCATCCAAGAAAGCCAAAGAAAAGGAGTTTACGGCCTAAGAACCTCCTTAGGCCGTAAACCCCTAAAATGATGCCAAAAGTGCCCAAATTCTCCCCTTTAGGCTTAGAAACTAGTTTTGGGTTTAATCTAGAAGTGTTTGAGTCATGAATCAACAAGATTGAGGGCTTGAAAGAGGGTTTACGGCCCAAGCATATGCTTAGACCGTAAACTCCCTCTAAGCATGCAAATCAAGCCCAAAACACTTCCAAACCACATTTTAGGCTTAGATATGACTTAGGGACTTACTATTTCGGACTTGGAACACCTAAACATCATCATTTGAAGGGTAAACTAGATTTTATGGCCCAAGCATATGCTTAGACCGTAAACTCCCTTAAACCATGCCAAATGACCCTCTAAACCCCTAAAAAGCCTTATACCCTAACTAGAACTTGTTAGGAATGAGCCAAGGACCTCAAAATTGAAGATTGGAGGGTGCACAAGAGTTCACGGCCTAAGCCACGGGGCTTACGACCGTAAACTCCCAAGGAGTGGTACTAGGACCGTAAAATCCAAGGGAGTACTCTTTTAGAACCTTAAACACCCCTATAGCCTTGTATATTGCCTTAGAATCACTTCTAGAACCATAAGAGGCCTGAAAACACTCAATTACACTCCTCCCATGAGTTTACGACCGTAAACTCATGGGGGAGGTGGTCTCCCAACCGTAAAGTCACCAAGAGTGGGTTTGTGAGGAGTAGACTCCATAGTGAGGCCTAGAACTCCTTCCTTGCAACCCTTTAGCCTTCTAGCACTCAACCATAAAGATTTTATTCACATTAAGATGTCTATATGTGTTTAATTAGAGTTTAAATCACTAATATCTTGTAAACATATGTCTTCATATGTTACTAGGGTCATAAAGGGTGTACAAGTCTTTACTTGACACCAAACGCTCATCCGACACTTCTACCCGATCTACTCATTGCAGGTGAGTTCATACTCCTTAATGAACCTTTTTAAATGTTTTTAGATGATTTAGGGAGGGGGGATACAAGTACAATGCTACAAGTTTTGTTATCAAATCATATGTGATTCAAAATTTACCATCAAAAAGGGGTTTTCCTATACTTTTAGCTACTTACCAATAAAACTGTTTTAAATAATTACCAAATGTGTTTTTAAGATTAAATTGTTCTTAAACTATTTTCAAACTATGTTTAAAATACTTTTATTTTAAAATATATCTACACTAATATATTTATATAAGTAAGACTTGAAGGACATAGGACCGATAGCCCGCCTTATTTCCTGTTCTTGTTTGATGTGGTCTTAGGGTATCTGTTATCCGTCCGACTGTCGTTGATTTCTTAGTTATATATCATATATATTTGTGTTAGATATGAAAGTTTTCATCTTATTCAATACCATTGTTGATCAAAGGCAGGAATTCACACACTTTAGTTAACTATAATAGGTATAGTTAAGACTACTGCTCGTTACCTCTACTAGTACTATACTCACTATAACCGCTATTATTACAATTAATGCACGAATAAGAGAATACTCTACATACTATACTAAAAGTATACTATACTATAACACAAGAGAATACCCTAATCCAGAGTATAACACACTATCCCTCTATAAGGCACTCTACCGCGCTTACACCATGTGGCCAGGGCTTCCCGGAAGGAAAGCAACACTACATGAATAGATCTATACAGGATGGACGCTATTACATCTCGACTATCAACTACAGTCCGAGCCGACTAGGCCCATGGGTGGCACTACATCACTACACTACGTATGACCGGGAAGGTCATTGGGCTCTCTATTATCATACAATTGGTTACATGAAGGGTTACACCCATATCCAAATTAACACACTAAGATTTAAAGTCTAAGATAATATCCCGAAGTAAATAATTATCTATTACTAGTTGAAGTTTGCAACACTACTACAGTCAACAAGCATAACTTTTTCTCATCTATGTTACTTAAATGAGATTCATTACTTCATTTTTATAACTGAAGGTTTCAATAATAGTACTTATACACACTCAAAGGATTTTAACTTACAAATGTACATTTATGGAAAATATAGGATTTTCTAGGGATTTCTACTACTCGTAAACATAAATTTCAGTATTTATATGTTTGTAAACACTTTTACACAAACAACGACACTAAATTCTTATGAACTCACCAGCTTTATGCTGATACTCGTTTTTAAAATAACTTGTATCCTCAGGTCAAAGATACACAGGTACTGGTGCAGCTTTTGGAGAAGATGGAGCATATACAAGACCCATCTCTTATTTTTGTTATACTTTTGGTGTCTATTTACTATACAGAACACGTTGTAATTAAACTTACTATATAAATGCAATGGTTGTTGTCGCTTGTTTTTACTATTATGCAATTGTTATGATACTGTACTTGATGTCCTCCACCCCAGAACGTATTCCACCATTCTCGGTTTTGGGGTGTGACAGATTGGTATCAGAGCATTGTTTATAGTGAATCAAGTATATCAACCTATAAAAGATATACGAACTATAAACACTTCGGGACTAAAACACTCTAACCAAGAATATATACTTTTAAATACTAAAATATTTAACTAAGTATATATATATATACATCTCTATGAAATACAAGAGTCAGTGTCGCGCTAGAACATAATAAAAGTATTAAGATTGTTGGACAGCACAATTGGGCTTAGAGACATATAGTCACATCAGGGAGGATGTAGCCTGATCAACTACATTTTTCTAGGAGTGACTAGCATGTGCCTAAGATTGATTGTGGTGTTGCAACAAGTCTAAAAACTTACCAACACTACCACAAGAACGTTAGAACAAGAATACTATAGGAGTATTCTGCACTCTACTTACTACATATGTGATAACTAAAAGGGTCGTTATTGGTAGGACAATAGTTGCTAAGTGGATACACCACGGTTACATGTGACTAGGGTGCTATAGACTCAGAATCTGTGGCCTTTGCTTCATTTCCTGTTCTTGTTTGATTGGGGATCTGAAGTTAGGGTTGCTTATTCGAAGGACTATCTTACTTCGATTACATGTAATTGGTATGCACTACGCAAGTATTGGGTCGACTAATAACGATCCATCTTATAAGTATCCTAGACTAGTACGTCTATTAACCTTTCTTTCCCCATTCCCGCGTATATAGCATGGCTGGCTTCCACCATCCTGGCGATCCGTATTACCCAAACCAAGGCAATGGAGGATGGCTCGATGAGGAGCCAGAAGATGATCACCCGATCCCTTTGGATGATCACCATGCAGAAGGCTTTTTGGATAGCTCCAGCTCCGATCTAGAAGTTAACAACCTACCCATGTAGCTTCAAACCCCAACCCCCGTCCGACATTTCAAGGTCCCACTCCCATGTGGGCAATAATCTTGAACCGATGGAGCGAGGAGCAGGGTCAGCCTTTACCTTACAATGGAGACCGAAGCTTCTACAATATAAGCAAGGGAGGATCGGCGGACCGAGTTCTACCCATCATGGTCCGAAGGATTGCCAGGAACGTTAAGCAAGGTCAAGCAGCCATTGGCCGAGTTGTAGAAGTGGATGCCAACTCTAATCTCAACACTGTTCGCATCCGCCAACTTGAAGAAGCTACGGATAGGACGAGGAGGACCAATGAGGCTCTGCAGCAACAGCTAGCTGCATCCCGAGCCAAAGTTAGGGAACTCTGAGCACGTAAGAGGGCTCATGAACGACATCTTCAGGAAGTTATGCGCCAACTAGCTGATCTGAGGGTTCGCCCAATGGGGACCCGTCGCCAGTAGAAGATGTCAAAACATCTCACTCTTTTGTTTAAGGACTAGCCTTTTCTTTTCTATGCTCAGT
The DNA here is from genome assembly GCF_002870075.4 of Lactuca sativa. Taxonomy (NCBI): domain Eukaryota; kingdom Viridiplantae; phylum Streptophyta; class Magnoliopsida; order Asterales; family Asteraceae; genus Lactuca; species Lactuca sativa. The sequence continues at coordinate 204,291,991 of NC_056629.2, read as the reverse complement.
AGAGCACTTGTCTATAAACATTCCTGACTTTGAAAGTACTCTAATTAGGCCCCTAGACTGCCAACATTTTCCTTATGGTTTGATGTAAGACCTACTGTTAGGTCACTTTTCCCGAACTTGTATTACATCATTAATACCAGTAAATTGGCAGTTAACTACTCTATTGCTATGACTCTCTCTCTGATTATCGATCTATGTTGATTTAGTCAATGAAACACTCTCAAAATACTTGCAATAGACTCCTACTATTGTCATCATCTCTATGAACTTTCAGTGAAAGATGCCTCCTCGCAAGCGCCCAAACAGAGGCGGACCAGCGAATCAAACTCCACCTCCACCACCTCCTCCTCCGTAGTTCGATCCAGTGCTGTTCCAAACCATTGTGACCGCAGCTGTGATGGCAGCCATGGCCCAAATGAATTCCGACGATGCTAGTGGAGCCAGAATGGGCACCAACTCCAGACATGGTGAAATTCCCTCACGTACATAGGGGTGTACTTATAAAGATTTCATGAACTGTAAACCCACATTTTTCAATGGGACCGGAGGAATCCTTGCTCTGTCCCAATGGATCGAAAGAGCCGAAGCCGTTTTCGAAATGAGCTCATGCCCCGATGAAAGCAAAATCAAGTTCGCTGCTACCACCTTCACCGAAAGGGACCTGACATGGTGGAATGGCCATGTCAGTTCACTCTCTTTAGTAACAGCCAATGCCATGGGCTGGGACACACTAAAGGACCTACTGAGAAAGGAGTACTGCCCTAGAGGAGAGGTACAGAAGCTCGAAGAGGAACTTTGGAACCTCAAGATGAAGGGGACAAACATAGTGGCTTATACGGCCAGGTTTTGCGACCTGGTAGCTATGTGCCCTAACATGATCCCTTCAGAGAGCAAGAAAATTGAGCAATACATATGGGGTTTAGTGCCCCCGTATCAAGGAAATGTTCTATCTTCACATCCTGCAACCTTTGACAGCGCCAAGGAGTTGGCCCACAGGTTGATTGATCATGAAACTCCTTCCACTCCAGCAACATCAACAACAACTGCCACTGCACCGCCCAAATCAACCGACAAAAAGAGGAAGCGTTGGGATCAGAAGAAGGGAAAGAAAACTCAAACCTCCTCCAAAGACAAACAAATCATGGCTGTCCATACTCCCACCACTCCTACTACCCCGGTACCAACCAAAACTTATGTTGGGAACCTGCCCAAGTGCCCCAAGTGCCCCTTCCATCACAACGGCCCCTGCCGTGAATTGCAATGCACCAACTGCGGCCGGAAGGGCCATACTGTCCGGTTTTGAAGATCCCAACCAAAACCTATCTCCCAAGTCCTCAGTTCGGGAGTGAGCCAGGCCTGCTATGTTTGCGGTGAATTTGGCCATTTCAAGAAAAACTGTCTGAAGGTTGGGAATGCGGGAGGAACAGGAATACTACTCGCTATTGGCCACAATGAAGCAGTAGCAGACCCCTCAGTAGTCACGGGTACATTCCTTCTCAACAACTCTTATGCATGTGTCTTATTCGATAGTAGTGCAGAAAGAAGCTTCATAAACCAAAACTTTAAACACTTACTTAAGCAATCCCCACAACCACTAAAAGAAACATTCATCGTAGAAATGGCTAAAGGAAAGACCGAAAGCTCTAACGAAATTTACATAGGTTGTACCCTCACGTTAGATGATCATTCGTTCCCAATCGACCTCATACCAGTCTCGATCAAGAGTTTCGATGTCATTGTTGGCATGGACTGGTTGAGCCTTCATCGCGCTGATATTCTATGTTTCGACAAAGGCATCCGCCTAAATCTATTGAATAACGAAACCCTGTTGATCTACGGAGACAAACTCGGTACGAGCCTTCGTCTCATCTCCAGTATTCAAGCTTAGAAGTACTTACGTAAGGAATATCACGCATTCCTTGCACACGTCGTCGACATGAGCTAGAAAGCGAGAGATCCAAAAGACATTCTTGTTGTATGCGATTTCCCTGATGTCTTTCCAGAGGAGCTTCCAGGTTTACCTCCCAAACATCAGTTTGAGTTTAGAATCGACCTAGTCCCAGGAGCTACCCCCGTAGCTAAGTCTCCATATCGTTTAGCGCCTGCAGATATGCAAGAACTATCCGACCAACTTAACGAACTGCTCGGCAAGGGCTTTATTAGACCGAGCTTCTCACCCTGGGGAGCTCCAGTCTTGTTCGTGAAGAAGAAAGACGGATCGCTCTGTATGTGCATCGATTATAGGGAGCTCAACAAACTAACGGTCAAAAATCACTACCCTCTTCCCCGTATAGACGATGTATTCGACCAACTACAAGGGGCAAGTTACTTCTCCAAGATTGATCTTAGGTCCGGGTATCACCAGTTATGAGTACTTGAGGAGGATGTCCCGAAGACAGCCTTCTGAACTCGTTACGGACACTACGAGTTCGTAGTGATGCCCTTTGGACTGACTAACACACCCACAATATTCATGGACTTGATGAATAGGGTGTGTCGTCCTTTCTTAGATCAGTTTGTCATCGTCTTCATTGATGACATAATCATCTACTCTCGAAGCGAGAAGGAGCATAGCGATCACTTATGGCAAGTCCTAGAAACCCTATGATCGGAGAAGTTATATGCAAAGTTCTCTAAGTGCTAATTTTGGATCCGAAGAGTCGAATTCTTAGGATACGTGGTTAGTGAGGAAGGAATCCATGTCAACCTATCCAAGATTAAAGCTATCGAGAACTGGTCAGCACCGAAGAAGCCTACATAAATTTGTTAATTTCTAGGCCTCGCTGGCTACTACCGCAGGTTCATTCAGAACTTCTCACAGATTGCGAAACCCCTCACCACGTTGACCCAAAAAAGCATGACGTTTGACTGGGGAGAGAAACAGGAGAAGGCATTCCAAACCCTGAAACGAGCCCTATGCACCGCACCGATACTATCCCTCCCCGAAGGAACATAAAATTTTGTGGTATACTGCGATGCATCGAACCAAGGGCTCGGTGGTGTATTGATGCAACGAGGTAAGGTCATCGCTTATGCCTCAGGGGAGCTGAAGACACATGAGGTTAACTACACCACTCACAATCTCGAGTTAGGGGCGGTTGTATTTGCTCTAAAGATCTGGAGACATTACCTAAATGGAACGAAGAACGTAATATACACTGACCATAAAAGCCTCCAACACATACTGAACCAGAAGGAGCTCAATATGAGGCAACGACGGTGGGTCGAACTACTCAATGATTACAACTGCAAGATTCATTATCACCCGGGGAAAGCCAATGTAGTAGCAGACTCCCTAGGTGTGACAACCCGATATTTCAACTCTTTGTAATGACCTAAAAAGTCAAGTATTGTAACCACTTTTGATTTAATAAAATTAACTTCGATATTAAAAAGTCCAAAAAGTTCCTATTTGAATTTCTTCTATGTTTAAATATCATTAAACCGGGATCATACTTAAAAAGAATACTCAAATTCGGCTTCGTATATTGAAGTTAAGATTTTTCCAAGTTCGGCTTAGCAGTAGACAGCTAAAAACTCGAATCGGAGATCGAACGACTTTTGGCCGGAATGACCTAAATGAGAATCGAAGGTCTCGACAATGGTATTTCAGCGGTAAAAAGTCTGGCAAAAACCGACGTCAGATAAAGAAATTATGAATTTTTAAAGAAATTCCTTAAACACGACGATTTATAAAATAAATAATAAAAATAATTTCGGAATTTGCCTACGGAGTCTAAACGAAAGTTGTAGACGTAGTCTCACCTACGCGTAGATATAAAGAACGTCAAAAACGGAGTTCGTATGAAGGAGATATGAATTTTAGAAGTTTATTTAAGATAAATATAAATTTAATTATAAATTCTTGGTAATATCCGAAGGGGAGTCAGCAGATAGGACCGGAGTACGCCCTGCGTACCCTCGTACGCCCCGCGTACTCGAATCAAGGGCCTCGGATCGTCCACGTCGCCCTATGCGAAGCTACCGACCCGTCCGACCCGCCCGTCCGATCCGCCGTCCCATCCGACCCGCCGTCCCATCCGAAGCCGAGGCAGTCGAGGACTCGGTCATGCATGACGTATGAGTACGCGCTGCGTACAAGCGTACACCCCGCGTACCGAGGCCTCTCAGCCCCTATAAAAGGGATGCGAGGGTCTCCAGAAAATTTGCTCATTTCTTCTCCCTTCTCTTGCGTTTTGCCTCGTTTTCCGTGCCCGTTCAAACCCGAAGCTCTGGTCTTTTTGCTCAAGTCCCGAGAGTCGATTTTACTCCCGAGATTCCCGAGAATCCCGAGAAAAATCCGTTTCCCGAGACGAAACTCTGCCCGGTTTTTCCATCTCGCTATCTTCAAACTTCCAAGTGAGTTCATACCCCTAATCAATGTTTTAAATGATTTTAAATGATTTAGTAGGGGGGATACAAGTAGAAACAAACATGTTATTAAATCATTGATACGTATTTTTATAAACAGTTTTCACATACTACAAAATGTGATGCATGAATTGGTTTCAAATCTTAAAAACACATTGTTATCAAAAGTTTTACCTTTGAAATGTATATTGAAATGACCCCAGGTTATTGTTAATCATTGTTCAAAACACATAAGATGTCTTACAAAACCATTTTTCATTCTTGAACTAAACTATGCATATACACTTATACCCTTATATATGTATTGATGTTATAGTTTGCATCTTTCATTTAGTTTTCCCACACCCTTGAGTAGTAAGAGTGTGTAAACTTACATGATCAACTAGTTAGATAACAGTAAATTATCATAGGGATAATTTGAAGATAACAAAATATTATTACAAGGAATCACACAAGAGTCAGTTCATTCATGAGTCTTTACTAGTACCTTACCTGATACATGAGTACCTTTACATATGTTTACCTGATACATGAACACATTACATGAGTACCTTTATGTTGATACCTTTACATGTGTATACTTATTTGAATATTTGTATCACAAATTGCGAGGATAATTTATTAGTACCTTCTGTGTAAATTATCCTGCATATCCCCAGTACCTCGGGATATCTAGAATAGGACTCTATCCCCAGTACCTCGGGATATATGGACGGGACTAACCATTCCGGAACCCATCTGTTAGCAACAATGGGTAATGAACATCTAAAGATGCCTACGGTTATTACTTATACTAGGAGTACCTTTACAGGGACTAACCCTTCCTCCCACCTGCTGCTGCTACAGAGGACAATTGGACAATCTTCGGATGTTCATTAGGTTATATAGGTAGTGTTAACCCTAGTACCTCGGGATAAAAGTTACCTATGCTGTGTTGGTCCTAGTACCCAGTGACAACACTTACAGTAGTACATTTTCCCGTTTACTTTATTTTGTGATACATTCACATGAACGATGAGTTAGACTAAGCACTTTTAGTACTAGTCGATACAAAGGAAAAACTATCATTTGTACAAACAGAACATTCGGGTCTTGGTAGAAGACTACACCTCATACTTACAAAACATTCGGGTCTTGGTAGAAGACTACACTTCATACATACAGAACATTCGGGTCTTGGTAGAAGACTACATTTCATACTTATAGAAAATAAGGGTTTTTCTAGGGATTTCATACTTACCTCAACATTTTCATTTAAAGGTTTACATGGCCTTCATAACAGATTTTCACAAATAAGGCAATGAAACTATTATACTTATGAATTCACCAGCTTTAAAGCTGATACTCGCTTTCAAAATAACTTGTATTCTCAGGTCATCAGTAGACAGGTACAGAGGCCAGGTTTTGATAAGACGGAGCAGACAAGTCTCGTCTTTTATTTTGATTGTATGTTTTTGGTGTCTTATTTCAATGAAAGAACACACATGTATTAAACCTTACTTATAATGCAATGGATGATGTTGTTGCTTGTTTATTATATTACACTGTTGTTATACTGTACATGAAGTCCTCCACCCCTGAACGTTTCCGCCGTTCGTGGTTTTGGGGTGTGACAGATTGGTATCAGAGCATTGTTTATAATGAATATAGTATATCAACCCATAAAAGATATACTAACTATAAATTCATCGGGATTAAAACACTCTGTCTCAGAGTTATACTTTTAAATAATAAAATATTTAACAAAGTATACGTGCCTGCATTCATACTAAAATCAGTGTCACAACGACAAGAACAAAAGTATTACGATTGTTGAATATTACAAGTAAGCCTGGGGATATACGGTCAGTCTTGGGAATGGCATAGCCTGATCAACTATGCTGGTCCGAGGAGTGATTAGAATATGCCCAAGAATGGTTGTAATATGGCAACAAGTCTAAAAACTTACCAACACAACCATAAAGAAATACCATATGGGTATTTGGTCTTACTATAAGTACCTTAGTCAGTCGTCTATCTTAACTATTCCTTCGGTTGTTGGACTATAGGGATTAGTCCATGAGACACATTCATTTATCATTTATTCTTATCCATGTCGTCATCTTTCAAAACGTGCAGTTAAAGATGCCGCCACGCAGAAGTACAAGGCGTAATCCAATCAACGAAACACCGATACCACCATCTCCACCACCGCCTGTACATGTTCAACCACCTAATCCTTTTGATGCCAGCATGTTCCAGGCAGCTTTCACAGCAGCAGTTGCAGCTGCTGTGTCAGCAATCAACGCTCCTGTCCCTAGTGGATCGGGAACAGGTGCACCTCCCTCGAACCACGGCGAAAGCCATGGACACCCTCGGGAATGCACTTACAAGGATTTCACGAACGCCAAACCCCGCAGCTTCAATGGGACTAGGGGTGTTATGGTGTTGAGACAATGGATTGAGAAGATGGAATCTGTCTTCGAGATCTGCGGATGCCAAGAAGGCAACAAGGTCAAGTTCGCAGCTTGTACCTTCTCTGACCGAGCACTAACATGGTGGAACAGCCATGTTAACTATCTAACTTTGGTGGTGGCGTATTCCATCGGCTGGGAAAAGTTGAAAGACATGCTGATGAAAGAATACTGTCCTCGAGGTGAAATACAAAAACTCGAGCAAGAATTATGGGGTCTACAAATGGTTGGATCCGACATCAATACCTACACAAATAGGTTCTGTGATTTGGCAAACTTATGCCCTGATATGGTTGCTCTCCAAAGCAAAAAGATCGAAAGATATATCTGGGGACTGTCGCCCCAGATCCAGTCAAGTGTGATCGCTTCCAGGCCTATTACCTTTGATAGCGCCAAGGAACTGGCACAATCCCTCATCGATCACCGGAAACCTCAGAACACAACAATCCCTACACCTATACCACAAAAGTCCAACCCCGACTTCAACAAGAAGGGGTGGAATAAGAGGAAAATAGGGACTTCGCAAGAATCCTCCAATAAACAACTTGTGGCGATCAATGCTGCCACAGTGACTCCTGTTGTCCTTGCGAACCCCTTACCAGCAAAGTCATATGCTGGAACTCTCCCGAAGTGCACCAAGTGCAACTTCCACCACCACGGACCTTGCAGGGAGATGTTCTGCTCTAACTGCAACAGAAAGGGGCACACCGCTCGTTACTGCAAGGCTCCAACAGCTCAAGCCGCCCAGATCCCAAATGCCGGTATGGGCCAAACTTGCTACGGTTGTGGCGAGGTGGGTCACTACAAGAGGAACTTCCCTAAGGCAGAAATGACTGGAGAGATAGGAAGAGTTATGGCCCTAGGCCACGAGGAAGCAGTAGCTGATCCTACGATAGTTACTGGTACGTTCCTCCTCGATAACTCATATGCTTGCATACTTTTCGATAGTGGAGTTGAGAAAAGCTTTGTGAGTCACAAATTTGCACACCTGCTTAAACAAAAACCATGTGCATTAGATAATCCATTCACGGTAGAAATGGCTAACGGGAAAACAGAGAGTACAAACTGCATATACGTAGGTTGTGCTTTAACTTTAGATGGCCATACTTTCAAGATAGATCTCATGCCAGTCACATTTAAATGTTTTGACGTTATCATCGGTATGGATTGGTTGAGTCTTCTTCGTGCCGACATTATGTGCTTCGAAAAAGCAGTTCGTCTTAACCTTCCTAACAACGAAACTTTAATTATCTACGGCGAAAACCCCAGTACGAGCCTTCGCATCATTTCGTGCATTCAAGCCCAGAAGTGCTTGCGGAAGGAGTACCATGCATTTCTCGCACACGTCGTCGATACCAGTCAAGAACTGAAAGACATCCAGAAAATCCCAGAAGTACGCGACTTTCCCGACATATTCCCAGAAGAACTTCCCGGTTTACCACCACAACGCCAAGTCGAGTTCAGAATGGACTTAGTGCCAGGGGCTACCCCCGTAGCCAAATCCCCGTATCGTCTGGTACCGGCTGAAATGCAGGAACTTTCCAGTCAACTTAACGAACTTCTCAAGAAGGGATTCATTCGACCAAGCTTCTCACCATGGGGAGCACCGGTCTTGTTCGTCAAGAAGAAAGATGGATCGTTTCACATGTGCATCGACTATAGAGAACTCAAAAAACTTACCATTAAAAATCGATATCCTTTGCCCCGCATTGACGATTTGTTTGATCAACTTCAAGGAGCCAACTACTTCTCGAAGATAGATCTGCGATCCGGATATCACCAGCTACGAGTGTTAGAGGAGGATGTTCCCAAGACAGCCTTCCGAACTCGTTATGGACACTACGAGTTTGTAGTGATGCCATTCGGATTAACTAACGCGCCCGCAGTATTCATGGATCTGATGAATAGGGTGTGTCATCCTTACTTGGATCAATTCGTCATCGTCTTCATTGATGACATACTCATCTACTCTCGAAGTAAGGAGAAACATAGTCTACATCTCCGTAAAATCTTAGAGACATTGCGATCGGAGAAGCTCTAAGCGAAGTTCTCAAAGTGCGAATTTTGGATTCGGCGAGTCGAATTTTTGGGTCATGTGGTTAGTGAAGAAGGTATACACGTGGACCCCTCCAAGATCAAAGCCATTGAGAACTGGACAGCACCAAAGACACCTACCGAAATTCATCAATTTCTAGGTCTCGCTGGCTACTATCACAGGTTCATTCAGAACTTCTCCAGCATAGGGAAACCTCTTACAACCCTGACCCAGAAAGGCGTGGCCTTTGACTGGGAAGAGAAACACGAAAGAGCGTTCCAAACGCTCAAACGAGCCTTGTGCACCACCCCGATACTATCCCTTCCCGAAGGAATAGAAGACTTCATTGTCTATTGCGATGCATCCAATCAAGGACTCGGATGTGTTCTGATGCAGCGAGGTAAAGTTATCGCCTATGCCTCGAGACAGCTAAAGATACATGAGGTTAACTACACGAACCATGATCTTGAACTAGGAGCAGTGGTGTTTGCTCTGAAGATCTGGAGACATTACTTGTATGGAACGAAGAGCACTATCTTTACCGACCACAAAAGTTTACAACACATTTTCGATCAAAAGGAGCTCAACATGAGAAAACGACGGTGGGTCGAGCTACTCAGTGATTACGAATGCGATATTCGTTATCATCCGGGTAAAGCCAACGTAGTAGCAGACGCCCTAAGTCGGAAGGAATATTCTGGTCGCAAAGTCAAGTCATTGTCAATAACCATCCATTCACACTTGTCTAAGCAAATTTAGGAGGCTCAACTTGAAGCCATGAAACCTGAAAATGTGACGAATGAATCCCTTAGAGGAATGAACAAGAATTTAGAAGCCAAGGGTGACGGAGCCTTATATTTCATGAACCGGATCTGGACACCGAAACACGGTGGCTTCAGAGACTTGGTCATGACTGAAGCTCACAACACTCATTATTCCGTCCACCCAGGTTCAGATAAGATGTATCTGGATCTTAAAAAGTTATATTGGTGGCCTAACATGAAAGCAGATATTGCTACCTTCGTGAGTAAATGCCTTACTTGCGCAAAGGTCAAGGTTGAATACCAGAAACCCTCCGGTCTCCTACAACAACCGGAGATACCAGAATGGAAGTGGGAGCGGTTCACTATGGACTTCATAACCAAGTTTCCCAAGACAATGGGTGGACTTGATTCCATATGGGTCATCGTCGATAGACTGACCAAGTCTGCACACTTCCTACCGATCAAAGAAACAGACAAGATGGAGAAACTTACCAGAACTTACATTAGGGAGATTGTAAGGCTTCACGGTGTTCCTTTATCTATCATCTCAGACCGAGATAGTAGATTCACTTTGAGGTTCTGGCAGTCATTACAAAGCTCCCTAGGAACTAGGCTGGACATGAGTACAACCTACCATCCACAAACCGACGGGCAAAGTGAAAGAACTATCCAAACCTTAGAAGATATGTTGCGTGCATGTGTGATTGACTTTGGAAAATCTTGGGATACCCATTTACCTCTTGTCGAGTTTTCCTACAACAACAGTTATCACACGAGCGTAAAGGCAGCTCCATTCGAGGCCCTCTACGGCCGAAAGTGCAGATCCCCTCTGTGCTGGGCTGAGGTGGGTGATACCCAGTTAGCTAAGGGACGAGCTTCCGGAAGCACTCTCACGGGTCCGGAGATCATTCGGGAAATAACAGAGAAGATCGTTCAAATTCGTGAACGATTGAAAGCCTCTAGAGACCGACAGAAAAGCTACGCTGACAAGCATAGGAAACCATTGGAGTTCCAGGTAGGCGCCCGAGTCCTACTGAAGGTCTCACCCTGGAAGGGCTTGATACGCTTTGGAAAGTGTGGGAAGCTAAATCCAAGATACATAGGGCCTTTCGAGATTCTTGCGAGAATCGGTCCTGTAGCTTAAAAACTCAATCTACCGCAAGAACTCAGTAACGTACATCCTACCATCCACGTGTCAAACTTGAAAAAGTGTCTGTCCGATTAGACTCTTGTTATTCCACTCGACGAGATCGAGATCAACGAGAGCCTCAACTTCGTGGAGGAACCAGTAGAAATCATGGACCGAGAGGTCAAGCAAACCAAGCAAAGTCGCATCCCTATCGTGAAGGTCCGCTGGAATGCAAAGCGAGGACTTGAATTCACCTAGGAACGCAAAGATCAGATGAAACACAAGTACCCACATCTGTCTCCCTAATCCACAAGTGTTTTCTTACTTTAAATTTCGGGACGAAATTCCCTCTAACGGGGGGATGATGTGACAACCCGATATTTCAACTCTTTGTAATGACCTAAAAAGTCAAGTATTGTAACCACTTTTGATTTAATAAAATTAACTTCGATATTAAAAAGTCCAAAAAGTTCCTATTTGAATTTCTTCTATGTTTAAATATCATTAAACCGGGATCATACTTAAAAAGAATACTCAAATTCGGCTTCGTATATTGAAGTTAAGATTTTTCCAAGTTCGGCTTAGCAGTAGACAGCTAAAAACTCGAATCGGAGATCGAACGACTTTTGGCCGGAATGACCTAAATGAGAATCGAAGGTCTCGACAATGGTATTTCAGCGGTAAAAAGTCTGGCAAAAACCGACGTCAGATAAAGAAATTATGAATTTTTAAAGAAATTCCTTAAACACGACGATTTATAAAATAAATAATAAAAATAATTTCGGAATTTGCCTACGGAGTCTAAACGAAAGTTGTAGACGTAGTCTCACCTACGCGTAGATATAAAGAACGTCAAAAACGGAGTTCGTATGAAGGAGATATGAATTTTAGAAGTTTATTTAAGATAAATATAAATTTAATTATAAATTCTTGGTAATATCCGAAGGGGAGTCAGCAGATAGGACCGGAGTACGCCCTGCGTACCCTCGTACGCCCCGCGTACTCGAATCAAGGGCCTCGGATCGTCCACGTCGCCCTATGCGAAGCTACCGACCCGTCCGACCCGCCCGTCCGATCCGCCGTCCCATCCGACCCGCCGTCCCATCCGAAGCCGAGGCAGTCGAGGACTCGGTCATGCATGACGTATGAGTACGCGCTGCGTACAAGCGTACACCCCGCGTACCGAGGCCTCTCAGCCCCTATAAAAGGGATGCGAGGGTCTCCAGAAAATTTGCTCATTTCTTCTCCCTTCTCTTGCGTTTTGCCTCGTTTTCCGTGCCCGTTCAAACCCGAAGCTCTGGTCTTTTTGCTCAAGTCCCGAGAGTTGATTTTACTCCCGAGATTCCCGAGAATCCCGAGAAAAATCTGTTTCCCGAGACGAAACTCTGCCCGGTTTTTCCATCTCGCTATCTTCAAACTTCCAAGTGAGTTCATACCCCTAATCAATGTTTTAAATGATTTTAAATGCTTTAGTAGGGGGGATACAAGTAGAAACAAACATGTTATTAAATCATTGATACGTATTTTTATAAACAGTTTTCACATACTACAAAATGTGATGCATGAATTGGTTTCAAATCTTAAAAACACATTGTTATCAAAAGTTTTACCTTTGAAATGTATATTGAAATGACCCCAGGTTATTGTTAATCATTGTTAAAAACACATAAGATGTCTTACAAAACCATTTTTCATTCTTGAACTAAACTATGCATATACACTTATACCCTTACATATGTATTGATGTTATAGTTTGCATCTTTCATTTAGTTTTCCCACACCCTTGAGTAGTAAGAGTGTGTAAACTTACATGATCAACTAGTTAGATTACAGTAAATTATCATAGGGATAATTTGAAGATAACAAAACATTATTACAAGGAATCACACAAGAGTCAGTTCATTCATGAGTCTTTACTAGTACCTTACCTGATACATGAGTACCTTTACATATGTTTACCTAATACATGAACACATTACATGAGTACCTTTACGTTGATACCTTTACCTGTGTATACTTATTTGAATATTTGTATCACAAATTGCGAGGATAATTTATTAGTACCTTCTGTGTAAATTATCCTGCATATCCCCAGTACCTCGGGATATCTAGAATAGGACTCTATCCCCAGTACCTCGGGATATATGGACGGGACTAACCATTCCGGAACCCATCTGTTAGCAACAGTGGGTAATGAACATCTAAAGATGCCTACGGTTATTACTTATACTAGGAGTACCTTTACAGGGACTAACCCTTCCTCCCACCTGCTGCTGCTACAGAGGACAATTGGACAATCTTCGGATGTTCATTAGGTTATATAGGTAGTGTTAACCCTAGTACCTCGGGATAAAAGTTACATATGCTGTGTTGGTCCTAGTACCCAGTGACAACACTTATAGTAGTACATTTTCCTGTTTACTTTATTTTGTGATACATTCACATGAACGATGAGTTAGACTAAGCACTTTTAGTACTAGTCGATACAAAGGAAAAACTATCATTTTACAAACAGAACATTCAGGTCTTGGTAGAAGACTACACTTCATACTTACAAAACATTCGGGTCTTGGTAGAAGACTACACTTCATACGTACAGAACATTCGGGTCTTGGTAGAAGACTGCATTTCATACTTATAGAAAATAAGGTTTTTTCTAGGGATTTCATACTTACCTCAACATTTTCATTTAAAGGTCTACATGGCCTTCATAACATATTTTCACAAATAAGGCAATGACACTATTATACTTATGAATTCACCAGCTTTAAAGCTGATACTCGCTTTCAAAATAACTTGTATTCTCAGGTCATCAGTAGACAGGTACAGAGGCCAGGTTTTGAGAAGACGGAGCAGACAAGTCTCATCTTTTATTTTGATTGTTTGTTTTTGGTGTCTTATTTCAATGAAAGAACACACATGTATTAAACCTTACTTATAATGCAATGGATGATGTTGTTGCTTGTTTATTATATTACACTGTTGTGATACTGTACATGACGTCCTCCACCCCTGAACGTTTCCGCCGTTCGTGGTTTTGGGGTGTGACACTAGGTAGAAAAGTGTATTCAGGTCGAAGGGTCAAGTCGTTAACAATGACTATCCATTCGCATCTATCCGCACAGACTAAGGAGGCTCAGCTCGAAGCCTTAAAGCCTGAGAATGTGGTTGGAGAATCCTTGCGCGGAATGGATAAGAACTTGGAGGTCAAGGGTGACGGAGCCTATTATCTCATGGACCGAATATGGACGCCGCGTCACGGTGGTTTCAGAGACTTGGTCATGAAGGAAGCACACAACACTCGATACTCTGTTCACCTAGGTTCAGACAAGATGTATCTGGATCTCAAAAAGCTATACTGGTTACCTAACATGAAAGCAGAGATTGCTACCTTCGTGAGTAAATGCCTTACTTGCGCAAAGGTCAAGGTCGAATACTAGAAGCCATCAGATCTTCTCCAACAACCGGAGATACCGGAGTGGAAACTCAAACCCACTTCTGAGGTCAGATCTGTTCCATACAATCATAGATCTGGCCTCCCCAAGCATGATAATCACGTAAAGTCCAAACCTTGATGCTCAAACAACATCTATTTGCTCCTATATGATGTTTTAGCCCCATATCTCATAACCCTTGGTCAAAACTCCCATGAATCCTCATAAAGCTTAAGGAATAAAGCTCCTCTTGACCTCTATGGATCCTATTTCAAGTCTCATCACAAATGGGGACGAAATGGACATCAAATCTAACGAACAAAGGGGTCAAGAAACCCTAAACCCCCATGTTTATCATAACAACAGAAAAGGGAGCCAAAATATAACTCCAAAGTGATGCTCTAAGCTCCAAATTCGAAGGATGTCTACCTCCCTTGCCTCCTCTGTCACACCCCAAAACCAAGAACGGCGGAAACGTTCTGGGGCGGAGGACGTCATGTAAAGTATCACAACACAGTATAACAGTAAATAAGCAAACAACATCATCCATTGCATTAAATATATAATTTTAATACAATTGTGTTCTTTACAGTTATAGACACCGAAATGTAAATCAAAAAAATAAGATGAGTCTTGTATGCGCTCCATCTTCTCAAAAGTTGGCCTCGGTACCTGTCTACTGTCGACCTGAGAATACAAGTTATTTTTGAAAGAGTTTATCAGTATTAAGCTGGTGAGTTCATAAGTATTTTAGTGTCGGTTTTTATTATCAAAACGTTTGAACATGGTTTTAAGTATGAGTTTGTAAAAGGTATGTAAATGTTTTTAAGTGTTTGTAAAAGTGTGAATCTCCTAGAAAAACCTATATTTTCTATTAAAGTAGCCTTCTACCAAGGCTTAACTATTCCATATGTTCGTTTGTTGTAAAAGTGTGTAATTTCCCAAGTGTAACTATCATTAACAAAATATAGTTTGTACATTAATGTTTAAGTGAAATAATCACTAAATATATGTAAACGGTAAATTACTGTAGTATTATAGTGTTGTATTATAGGAACTACTGCTGTACTAACTACCTTAAACCGGATGTATATTAAGGTATCATGTGATTAATTGCACCATACTATTGACTGGTAACAACGACATACGAATGGTCGTAAAAAGAAATGACGTTTCGTACCCGCAGACCTGCAGGTCCGGCTGTAGCTAGTAGCAAGGTGTAGGATAGTCAATCCAGTATAGATCTATACGCAAACTCAAGCTCTCCCTTCAAGAGACTCTGGCTACAACACGGGCCATGACATTGAAGTCATGCTCCGATTTAGATCACAATGGTTAACGTATTCATGTATATGTAATGTAATGTTACTTGTTCTAGTATAGTTGTATATGTTCTCTTTCTAGTATAGTTGTATATGTTCTCTTTCTAGTATAGCTGTATTTGTTCTTCCTCTAGTATAGTTGTATATGTTCTTCCTTTAGTATAGTTGTATATGTTCTTCCTCTAGTATAGTTGTATATGTTCTCTTTCTAGTATAGCTGTATATGTTCTCTTTCTAGTATAGTTGTATATGTTCTTCCTCTAGTATAGTTGTATATGTTCTCATAGTAATAATTATTGACTCATGAATGAACTGACTCATTGATCTAGTAATAGTATAAGTATGATCCTGTGCTACCCCGATGGTAGCCTACTAATGATGTAACTAGTACGTATGAACATGGAAGCACTTTTATGTCTATATATGTACACATGATATATAATCAATATTTAAACGACCTTCGGACGAGTACCCGATATCCTATCAGACCACATCCAAATCGAGGAAAAAGAAACAAGGAGGATAGCCTTCCTAAGTCTTTTAAACATTACTTATATAACTATAAATATACGGGCATGCAATTTATAATAAGTGTAACAAAGTTTAATTAAAATATTTGATAAGCAAAAGAGTTTGCAAAACAATTTGATGTAAAATAGTTTGATAAACAGTTTGAACAGTAATAAAATCATTGGTTTTGTAGTTATTAATCACATGTGATTGATGTAATAACCATAAATATTCAACTTGTATCCCCCCCCATAAAAGTATTTAAAACATTTAAAAGTATTTCAAAGGTTAATTAAATGGGTATGAACTCACTTGTGGTGAGTGGATTGGATTGAAGTGTCGGTTACGGTGCTAGGTGACAAATGAAGACTTGTACACACGCACGAGCCTAGTTATCATATAATGAACATATATATATATATATATATATATATATATATATATATATATATATATATATATATAACTAATTAGCCAATTTATAACAAACAAATTAAGTTGGGACACCCTAGAACATGAAAACACTTTGATTCAAGTGTTCAACATCACAAGAATTGCATCCAAGTGTTAGCAAAGCAAGGCTAGGGTGTTTAGAGTTCAAGGGTAAACTCCTTTGGAGTTTACAGTTTTGATGGTCAAGACCTAGGGAGTTTACGGCAGTAAACTCTAGAGTTTACGGTCGTAAACTCTAGTCTTAATGTCCAAGTGTTGTTTTGTGGTTTAGCAAGCCTTTTGAAGCAATTCTACCAAGTGATTTGGCCTTTGGAAGGGACTAGGGCAACAAAACACCTCCTTTGAGGAGTTTACGGCCTAATGGAATTTTCCTTTGGTTATGGAGAATGGTAAGGCCATGTTTTAAAGTCCCTAACACAATTAGGTAAGTGTATGTGCTAGTCTCTAAGCCTAAGGAAGGAAAATGACCAACTTGTACATACTTTAGGGTGTTTACGGTTTTGGGAGATCCCCAAACCGTAAACACCTATATTTGTTGGTTTTTGATGTTTTTCAAAGCTTAAACACATCCAAGGAAGGTTTAATCAATTCATGGGAGGCTTACACATCAAACTAGGGCTTAGATAAAGACTTAGGCACACTTTGGTGCACTTTATGGTGTTTACGGCCCAAGCATCTCCTTGGACCATGAACACCTCAAGCCTTGTGTTCTTGACACATTTTCTTGGTGTTTAAATGTAATACTAGCTTACAATCACTCAAGGATGGAAGTACTTACTATTAGAAGGCTTGATTTGAGCTAAAATGCCAAGAACACTTCGTGTGTGTTCTTGGTGTTTTGGAAATCTAGTCAAAATACAAATATGGTTGGATGATTAGATGTATAAACAATAGATTAAGTGTTTTACTATCATAAAAAGGTTAGAACACTTACAAGATTGAAGGTTTGGAATTTAATCTAGGATGATACTTGAGAGAGTTCTTGGAGTTTACTCTTTGGTAAACTTGGGGAGTAAACACAATAACTAGACTATTGGGGAGTAAACTCATACATAGGTATGAGTTTACGGTTTTTGGGTGAATTTTCAACCCAAACATAAAAGTTTGGTCGGGAATTTCTAAGACGTGAGGTGTTTGCGGTTTTTAAAATTCAAAACCCGAGACGACACTTTCTTTCACCCGTTCGTTTAAAAATAATATTAAAATAATCAAACGAACTTTATATTTCCTAAAAATAAGAAATAATTACATTAACTGATGACACGAAGTGGTTGACTTTTAGGGTTTGTCCGAAAGGAAATTTCGGGTTGTCACATCATACCCCTGTTAAGGGAATTTCGTCCCGAAATTAAAGTCTAAACAAATAAAGTAGTTACAAATAACTAAGCAAAGAGATGAGGGTATTTCAGTTTCATCTGATCCTCACGCTCCCAAGTGAATTCCCGTCCTCGCTTGGCATTCCAGCGAACCTTCACTATTGGGATACGACTTTGCTTCGTCTGCTTGACTTCTCGGTCCATGATCTGAACTGGTTCTTCCACGAAGTTGAGGCTCTCGTTGATCTCGATCTCGTCGAGTGGGATTACAAGAGTCTCGTCGGATAAACACTTTTTCAAGTTAGATACGTGGAATGTAGAATGTACGTTACGAAGTTCGTCGGGTAGATTGAGTTTGTAAGCTACAGGGCCGATTCTTGCGAGAATCTCGAAGGGTCCTATATATCTCGGATTAAGCTTTCCACTCTTACCGAAACGTATCAAGCCCTTCTAGGGTGAGACTTTAAGAAGGAATCGGTCTCCCACCTGTAATTCCAAAGGTTTCCTTCACTTATCAGCGTAGCTCTTCTGTCGGTCTCTAGAGGCTTTCAATCGTTCACGGATCTGAACGATCTTCTCTGTCGTTTCCCGAATGATTTCCGGGCCTGTGAGAGTACTATCAGAAACTTGCCCCCTAGCTAATTGGGTATCACCCACTTCCACCCAACACAGAGGGGATCTGCACTTTCGGCCATAGAGGGCTTCAAATGGAGCAGCCTTGATGCTCGTGTGATAACTGTTATTGTAGGAAAACTCGACAAGGGGTAAATGAGTATCCCATGCCTTTCCAAAGTCAATCACACAGGCTCTCAACATATCTTACAGTGTTTGGATGGTCCTCTCACTTTGTCCGTCGGTCTGTGGATGGTAGGCTATGCTCATGTCCAGCCTTGTTCCCAGGGAATGTTGTAGCGATTTCCAGAATATTGAGGTGAACCTACTATCTCTATCGGAGATAATGGATATAGGTACACCATGCAGTCATACGATCTCCCTAATGTATTTTCTCGTAAGCTTCTCCATCTTGTCAGTTTCTTTGATAGGCAAGAAGTGTGGAGACTTGTTCAATCTATCGACGATGACCCATATGGTATCAAGTCCACCCGTTGTCTTGGGTAACTTGGTTATGAAATCTATAGTGATCTGCTCCCACTTCAATTCTGGAATCTCCGGTTGTTGTAGTAAACCGGAGGGCTTCTGGTACTCGACCTTAACCTTTGCGCAAGTAAGGCATTTACTTACGAAGTTAGCAATTTCTGCTTTCATATTAGGCCACCAGTATAACTTTTTAAGATCCAGATACATCGTATCTGAACCTGGGTGGACGGAATACCGAGTGTTGTGCGCCTCGGTCATGACCAAGTCTCAGAAACCACCGTGCCTCGGTGTCCAGATACGGTTCATGAAGTATAAGGCTCCGCCACCCTTGGCTTCTAAATTTTTATCCATTCCTCTAAGGGATTCACTCGTCACATTTTCAGGTTTCATGGCTTCAAGCTGGGACGTCTGAATTTGCTTGGACAAGTGTGAATGGATTGTCATTGACAACGACTTGACTCTTCGACCAGAATATTCCTTCCGACTCAGGGCGTCTCCTACTACGTTGGCTTTACCCGGGTGATAACGAATTTCGCATTCGTAGTCACTGAGTAGCTCGACCCATCGTCGGTGTCTCATGTTGAGCTCCTTCTGATCGAATATGTGTTGTAAACTCTTGTGGTCGGTAAAGATAGTGCTTTTCGTCCCGTATAAGTAATGTCTCCAGATCTTCAGAGCAAACACAACTGCTCCTAGCTCAAGATCGTGGGTTGTGTAGTTAACTTCGTGTGTTTTCAGCTGTCTTGAGGCGTAGGCAATGACCTTACCTCGCTGCATCAGAACACACCCGAACCCCTGATTCGATGCATTGCAATAGACTACGAAGTCTTCTATTCCATCGGGGAGGGATAGTATTGGTGCGGTGCATAAGGCTCGCTTGAGCGTTTGGAACGCTCTTTCCTATTTCTCTTCCAAGTCGAAGGCCACGCCTTTCTGGGTCAGTGTTGTAAGAGGCTTCGCAATTCGGGAGAAGTTCTATATGAACCCGCGGTAGTAGCCAACGAGACCTAGAAATTGACGAATTTCTGTAGGCGTCTTCGGTGCTGACCAGTTCTTAATGGCCTTAATTTTGGATGGGTCCACGTGGATTCCCTCTTCGCTTACCACGTGTCCTAAGAATTCGACTCTTCGGATCCAAAATTCACATTTAGAGAACTTCGCATAGAGCTTCTCCGCTCGTAAGGTTCCTAGAACTTGTCGCAGATGATCGCCATGCTCTTCCTTACTTCGGGAGTAGATTAGGATGTCATCAATGAATACAACGACGAACTGATCCAAGTAAGTTCGGCATACAATATTCATCAGATCCATGAAAACTGTTGGCGCATTTGTCAATCCGAATGGCATCACCACGAACTCGTAGTGTCTGTAACGCGTTCGGAAGGATGTCTTCGGAACATCCTCCTTTAGCACTCGTAACTGGTGATATCCAGATCTTAGATCAATTTTGGAAATGTAGTTCGCCCCTTGCAGTTGGTCAAATAAATCGTCTATGCGAGGCAGAGGGTAACGATTCTTGACCGTTAGTTTGTTGAGTTCTCTGTAGTCGATACACATACGGAATGATCCGTCTTTCTTCTTAACGAATAAGACCGGTGCTCCCTAAGGTGAGAAACTTGGTCTTATAAAGCCCTTGTTGAGCAGTTCGTTAAGTTGACCGGATAGTTCCTGCATCTCTGCTGGAGCTAATCGGTAGGGAGACTTGGCTACTGGGGTAGCTCCTGGGACTAAGTCGATTCTAAACTCGACATGTCGTTGCGGAGGTAATCCTGGTAGCTCTTCTGGGAAGATGTCGGGAAAGTCGCTCACTACTAGAATGTTCTTTAGTTCTTTCATTTTGAGGCTCGTATCGACGACGTGAGCAAGGAATGCGTGGTATTCTTTACGTAGATACTTCTGTGCTTGAATACTTGATATAATACGAAGAATCGCACCAGGTTTGTCGCCGTAGATGATAAGAGTTTCGTTAGACGGGATGTTTAGACGGATTGCTTTCTCGTAGCACATGACGTCGGCGTGATGAAGACTTAACCAATCCATGCCGATGATAACGTCAAAGCTTTTAATCGAAACCGGCATAAGGTCGATTTGAAATGAATGGTTATCTAGAGTTAGGGTACAACCTAAGTATATGCTATTTGTGCTTTCTGTTTTTCCATTAGCCATTTCCACTGTAAATTGTTCTTTAAGTGTGTGAGGTTGTTGTTTAATCATGCGAGCAAATTTATGGTTCACGAAGCTTCGCTCCGCTCCACTATCGAACATAATGCATGCATGGGAGTTACCGAGGAGGAACGTACCAGTCACCACCATCGGGTCAGCAACTGCTTCCCCATGACCTATTGCTAGTACCCTCCCTGCTCCGCCAGCATTCTTCGCTTTAGGGTAGTCCCTCTTATAGTGGCCTGCTTCACCACATCCATAGCAGGTCGGGCTCGCGCCAGAGACGGAGACTTGGGTGATCGGCCTCGCCGGGGATTTACAGAAACAGACAGTGTGTCCTTTCTTGTTGCAGTTAGAGCACTGCATTTCATGGCAGGGGCCGTTGTGGTGGTAATTGCATTTGCCGCACTTAGGCAAATTTCCAGCATACTGCCCCACCGGAGCAGTAGCAGCAGCAAGGGTTTTGACTCCATGGTCAATCAGTCGTTGTGCTAGTCGCTTGGCACTGTCGAAGGTAGCGGGGTTTGATGATAGGACATTCCCCTGATACGGAGGCACTAGCCCCCATATGTACCTTTCGATCTTTTTCCCTTCAGTGGGAACCATATTGGGGCAGAGGGCCACCAGTTCACTGAATCTGGCGGTATAAGCGACTACGTTAGTGCCCTTCATGGTTAGGCTCCAAAGCTCTTGCTCCAATTTCTGGATTTCGCCCCTCGAGCAGTATTCCTCAATCATGAGGTCCTTCAGGGTTTCCCAACCCATGTCATTCGCCACTACTAGAGTTAGCGCTTTAACGTGGCCGTTCCACCACGCCAGGGCTTTTCCTTCGAGGGTGCATGTGGCATATTTGACTTGGCTCGCAGCAGGGCATGAACAAATTTCGAAGACTGTTTCAGTCTTCTCGAACCATTGCGAGAGGGCAATGACTCCGCCGGTTCCATGGAAGGACTTCGTCGTACAGTTAGTGAAATCCTTGTAGGAGCACTCTCTCGAGCGCACAGGGGTTTCAACAGGAATCGAGTTAAAAGGGGTTCCACCTCTGCTGGCATCAGTAGAGTGATACTGTGCCATGGCAATTGCCACTGCTGCAGCTACGGCAACATTCAGGGCTTCAGTATCGCTAACCGGAGGAGGAGGTGGTGGTGGAGGTGCAGGGTTTCGCCTTGTTGACTTGCGCGGAGGCATCTTTCAGCTATTAGTTTATAAAGATAAACAAAGTGGTAAGAATCGATTGTAAGTGAGGTGAGAGTGACACATGGACTAACTAACCATAGCCCAACAGTTGAACGAGTGTTGGAGATCGCAACAAAGAATATTAGTAAGAAAAACACAAGTGTACTGATTTTTCCCACAGACTAGGTAGTTGTCAATAAAACAGGTATTACTAATGTAATAAGTTCAGGGAAAATCGACCTAACAGTAGGTCTTACATCATACCATACAGAAAAGTTTGACAGTTCCTAGATTCCTAATTAGAGTACTGAAAGTTAGGAATATTTTACGGACAAGTGCTACTTAGAGCACATATATTAAAGGCTATTCCTTAACCAAAAGACAAAGATGTACTAGGCATCTTCTAACAACGATGGGAATTCCTCGGGCGAACTCTGAGGTCTGTCACTTGACGAACCACCTCTTGAAGGTGTCGCTCATGAGCCCTCTGACGGGCTCGAAGTTCCATGACTTCAGCTCGGGAGGCAGCCAGCTGTTGCTGCAAGGTTTCAATGGTTCTCCTGGTCCGTTCCATGTCTTCTTCAAGACGATGGATGCGGACTGTGTTGACACCAGAGTTGGCATCAATCTCTATGACCCGGTCGATGGCTGCTCGACCTTGCTCAACATTACGAGCTATCCTGCAGATAATAACGGGCAGAGCCCGGTCAGCAGAACCACCTTCACTAACGTTGTAAAAGCTTCGGTCCCCAAATTATGGTAAGAGTTGACCCTGTTCATCGCTCCAATGATTGAAGTTGGTTGCCCACAAGGGAGTGGGACCTAGGAAAGTTGGTCGAGGGTTGTTGTTCGGGGCTTGACCTACTGGCGGTAGGTTGTTGACTTCAGGCTCAGAGTTAGATCCATCAGAAAAGCCTTCTGCGAGGTGATCATCCAAAGGGATTGGATGCTCATCTTCGGGCTCTTCTTCGATCAACCCAGCATTGCCTTTGTTGGGAAAGTACGGGTCGCCATGATGGAATCCAGCCATTTAATCTATGCGATAAGAGAGGTATAAGAATCTAGTGTATAAATAGCTTGTACTAGCACAAAATACTCCTATAGTATTTTAAGCTTAAGATCGATGGTTCTCCTTGTGGTATTTTTGGTAAGTTTTTAGACTTGTTAACATATCACAACCATTCTAGGGCATATGCTAATCACTCCTTGGACCAGCATAGTTGATCAGGCTATGCCATTCCCAGGACCGACCATACATCCCCGAGCTCACTTGTGATATTTAACAATCGCAATACTTTTGTTCTTGTCATTGTGACACTGATTTTAGTATGAATGCAGACTAGTATACTTAACTAAATATTTTAATATTTAAAGTATAGACTCTTGGTCAGAGTGTTTTAATCCCAAACTGGTTTATAGTTAGTATATCTTTTATGGTTTGATATACTCAATTCACTATAAACGATGCTCTGATACCAATCTGTCACACCCCAAAACCAAGAACGGAGGAAACGTTCTGGGGCGGAGGACGTCATGTAAAGTATCACAACACAGTATAACAGTAAATAAGCAAACAACATCATCCATTGCATTAAATATATAATTTTAATACAATTGTGTTCTTTACAGTTATAGACACCAAAATGTAAATCAAAATAATAAGATGAGTCTTGTATGCGCTCCACCTTCTCAAAAGCTGGCCTCGATACCTGTCTACTGTCGACCTGAGAATACAAGTTATTTTGAAAGAGTTTATCAGTATTAAGCTGGTGAGTTCATAAGTATTTTAGTGTCGGTGTTTATTATCAAAACGTTTAAACATGGTTTTAAGTATGAGTTTGTAAAAGGTATGTAAATGTTTTTAAGTGTTTGTAAAAGTGTGAATCTCCTAGAAAAACCTATATTTTCTATTAAAGTAGCCTTCTACCAAGGCTTAACTGTTCCGTATGTTCGTTTGTTGTAAAAGTGTGTAATTTCCCAAGTGTAACTATCATTAACAAAATATAGTTTGTACATTAATGTTTAAGTGAAATAATCACTAAATATATGTAAAGGGTAAATTACTGTAGTACTATAGTGTTGTATTATAGGAACTACTGCTATACTAACTACCTTAAACCGGATGTATATTAAGGTATCATGTGATTAATTGCACCATACTATTGACTGGTAACAACGACATACGAATGGTCGTAAAAAGAAATGACGTTTGGCACCCGCAGACCTGCAGGTCCGGCTGTAGCTAGCAGCAAGGTGTAGGATAGTCAATCCAGTATAGATCTATACGCAAACTCACGCTCTCCCTTCAAGAGACTCTGGCTGCAACACGGGCCATGACATTGAATTCATGCTCCGATTCAGATCACAATGGTTAACGTATTCATGTATATGTAATGTAATGTTAATCGTTCTAGTATAGTTGTATATGTTCTCTTTCTAGTATAGTTGTATAAGTTCTTCCTCTAGTATAGTTGTATATGTTCTTCCTCTAGTATAGTTGTATATGTTCTTCCTCTAGTATAGTTGTATATGTTCTCTTTCTATTACAGTTGTATATGTTCTCTTTCTAGTATTGTTGTATATGTTCTTCCTCTAGTATAGTTGTATATGTTCTCATAGTAATAAGTATTGACTCATGAATGAACTGACTCATTGATCTAGCAATAGTATAAGTATGATCCTGTGCTACCCCGATGGTAGCCTACTAATGATGTAACTAGTAAGCATGAACATGGAAGCACTTTTATGTCTATATATGTACACATGATATATAATCAATATTTAAACGACCTTCGGACGAGTACTCGATATCCTATCAGACCACATCCAAATCGAGGAAAAGGAAACAAGGTGGATAGCCTTCCTAAGTCTTTTAAACATTACTTATATAACTATACATATACGGGCATGCAATTTATAATAAGTGCAACAAAGTTTAAGTAAAAGTATTTGATAAGCAAAAGAGTTTGCAAAACAGTTTGAAGTAAAATAGTTTGATAAACAGTTTGAACAGTAATAAAATCATTGGTTTTGTAGTTATTAATCACATGTGATTGATGTAATAACCATAAATATTCAACTTGTATCCCCCCATAAAAGTATTTAAAACATTTAAAAGTATTTCAAAGGTTAATTAAATGGGTATGAACTCACTTGTGGTGAGTGGATTGGATTGAAGTGTCGGTTACGGTGCTAGGTGACAAATGAAGACTTGTACACACGCACGAGCCTAGTTATCATATAATGAACATATATATAACTAATTAGCCAATTTATAACTAACAAATTAAGTTGGGACACCCTAGAACATGAAAACACTTTGATTCAAGTGTGAAAGATCACAAGGATTGCATCCAAGTGTTAGCAAAGCAAGGCTACGGTGTTTAGAGTTCAAGGGTAAACTCCTTTGGAGTTTACGTTTTTGATGGTCAAGACCTAGGGAGTTTACGGCAGTAAACTCTAGAGTTTACGGTCGTAAACTCTAGTCTTAATTTCCAAGTGTTGTTTTGTGGTTTAGCAAGCCTTTTGAAGCAATTCTACTAAGTAGTTTGGCCTTTGGAAGGGACTAGGGCAACAAAACACCTCCTTTGAGGAGTTTACGGCCGAATGGCATTTTCCTTTGGGTTCACTACTATAAACCCTTATGGAGAATGGTAAGGCCATGTTTTAAAGTCCCTAACACAATTAAGTGTATGTGCTAGTCTCTAAGCCTAAGGAAGGAAAATGACTAACTTGTACATACTTTAGGGTGTTTACAGTTTTGGGAGATCCCCAAACCATAAACACCTATATTTGTTGGTTTTTGATGTTTTTCAAAGCTTAAACACATCCAAGGAAGGTTTAATCAATTCATGGGAGGCTTACACATCAAACTAGGGCTTAGATAAAGACTTCGGCACACTTTGGTGCACTTTATGGTGTTTACAGTCCAAGCATCTCCGTGGACCGTGAACACCTCAAGCCTTGTGTTATTGACACATTTTCTTGGTGTTTAAATGTAATACTAGCTTACAATCACTCAAGGATGGAAGTACTTACTATTAGAAGGCTTGATTTGAGCTAAAATGCCAAGAACACTTCGTGTGTGTTCTTGGTGTTTTGGAAATCTAGTCAAAATACAAATATGGTTGGATGATTAAATGTATAAACAATAGATTAAGTGTTTTACTATCATAAAAAGGTTAGAACACTTACAAGATTGAAGGTTTGGAATTTAATCTAGGATGATACTTGAGAGAGTTCTTGGAGTTTACTCTTTTGTAAACTTGGGGAGTAAACACAATAACTAGACTATTGGGGAGTAAACTCATACATAGGTATGAGTTTACGGTTTTTGGGTGAATTTTCAACCCAAACATAAAAGTTTGGTCGGGAATTTCTTAGACGCGAAGTGTTTGCGGTTTTTAAAATTCAAAACCCGAGACGACACTTTCTTTCACCCGTTCGTTTAAAAATAATATTAAAATAATCAAACGAACTTTATATTTCCTAAAAATAAGAAATAATTACATTAACTGATGACACGAAGTGGTTGACTTTTAGGGTTTGTCCGAAAGGAAATTTCGGGTTGTCACATCCTCTTAGCTAGAATCTCTTTTTCCTTGCCAAACAATGCTTCAAAGGTTAACAATGGCCTCCTCTCTCTCCCAAAACACTCAAAATCTCTTTAGGGTTTCTCTCTGGGGTTGGTGGCCGCAAATGACGGCCATAAGCCCCTTTAAATAGGTCTCAAACCCTGGAAATTAGGGTTTCATTAAACAGCGTGGACTCGGCGAGCCCACTTTTGGACTCGCCGAGTCCAGACGCGAACCATCGAGCAAAACCGCGATCCTACTCGGCGAGTTTAGACTCCAACTCGCCGAGTCTCCTCACATCACCCAAAAATAAAAGAATAAAAAATAATACCTGGGAATCCGGGTGTTACAATTCTCCCCCACTAGAATCAGACTTCGCCCTCAAAGTCTCACTCTGCAAATAACTCCGGATGCTGCTCACGCATCTCATGCTCCGGCTCCCAAGTTAACTCTGACCCTTTTCGATGTTGCCACTGGACCTGCACCAGTGGCACCTCTTTATTCCTCAGGACCTTGATCTTCCGATCTCTGATCGCCACTAGTCTCTCAGCATAATTCAAGCTCGCATCCACCTGAATATCTTCTAGTGGCACTATTGCCGACTCGTCGGCTACACACTTTCACAACTGCGACACGTGGAAAGTGTCGTGAATCTGACCCAACTCTGCTGGCAATTCCAAACGATAGGTTACCCTGCCTACCCTCGCGACCACCCTGAAAGGACCAACATATCAGGGTTCCAACTTGCCCCTCTTCCTGAATCGAATCACTCCTTTCCAAGGAGAGACCTTCAGGAGCACAAAGTCGCCGACCTGAAACTCAAGCTCGGACCAACGTCTGTCCGCATAACTCTTCTGACGACTCTGAGCGGTCAACAACCTCTGTCTGACTTGTTGGATCTGCTCTGTCGTCTTAAGCATGATCTCGGTACTACCCATCACGCGCTGCCCTACTTCTCCCCAACAGATAGGGTTCCGACACCTCCTCCCATACAACAGCTCAAAGGTCGGCATGCCAATGCTCGAATGATGGCTGTTTTTGTAAGAGAACTCTGCCAAGGGAAAATACGTGTCCCAACTTCCGCCGAAATCCAACACACATGCTCGGAGCATGTCCTCGAGCGTCTGAATCGTCCGCTCACTCTGCCCGTCGGTCTGGGGTGGTACGCAGTACTAAAATGCAATTTCGTTCCCAATTCCTCATGAAACTTCTTCCAGAATCTGGAAGTGAAACATACATCTCGATCTGAGACAATCGAAATCGGCACTCCATGCCGCGATACCACCTCTCTCACGTACATCTCCGCCAACTTCTCTGCGGAAGAGCTCTCACTGATGGCCAGGAAATGAGCACTCTTTGTCAACCTATCCACAATCACCCAAATTGCATCGACACCCCTCGTGGTTCTTGGCAATTTGGTGATGAAGTCCATGGTAATCTGTTCCCATTTCCACTCGGGAGTCTCTAATGGCTGCAACTTACCATGTGGACGCTGATGCTCGGCCTTAACCCTGCGACAGGTCAAGCATCTCTCTACAAACCATGCGACATCCCTCTTCATACAGGGCCACCAATAATCCTTTTTCAGGTTCAAAAACATCTTAGTGGCCCTGGGATGGATCGAGAATTTCGATCGATGAGCCTCCTCCATCAAAATGGTATGCATCCTGCCCACGGACGGTACCCTAATCCGACCCTGAAATGTCATAAGCCCCCGACTATTGGTAACGAACTCCGATACCAGCCTGACAACTCGTTCCCTCTTCTGGCTCTCAAGCTGCACAGCCTCAGCCTGGCCCCTCGAATAGCATCCAAAACCGGGGTCATCACCGTCAATCTCAAACATACATCTCGCAATGTGGCGCTCTCCGCCCTACGGCTCAGTGCATCGGCTACAACATTAGCCTTGCCCGGGTGGTACAGGATCTCACAATCATAATCCTTGACCACGTCCAACCACCTCCTCTGTCGCATATTTAGGTTGGGCTGATCCATCAAATACTTCAAGCTCTTGTGGTCCGTGTATATCGTACATCGAACCCCGTACAAGTAGTGTCGCCAGATCTTGAGAGCGAACACTACCGCTCCCATCTCCAAATCATGTGTGGGATATCTCGACTCGTGAGTCTTAAGCTACCTCGAAGCATATGCTATCACAGGCCCCCTCTGCATAAGCACCACTCCCAATCCGGATATCGATGCATCATAATAAACCACAAAATCCTCCATCCCTTCCGGAAGGGCTAACAATGGGGCTTCGCATAACTTCCTGTGAAGTGTCTCGAACGAGGTCTGCTGCTCCGGACCCCAAGAAAACACAACACCCTTCCGGGTCAACTTGGTGAGGGGCACAACGATCTTGGATAAATCCTTAATAAATCTCCGATAAGAGCCGGCCAATCCTAGAAAACTCCTGATCTCGGTGGGTGATCTCGGCACCTCCCACCTCATAACCGCCTCAATCTTGGCCGGGTCGACTAAAATCCCCTTCTGGTTAACGAGATGCCCCAAAACTGGACCTCTCGTAACCAGAACTCACATGTGGAGAACTTGGCATAAAGCCTCTCCGATCTTAAAACTCCGAGGATCTCCCTCAAATGCTCCTCATGCTGCTCTCTGGATCTCGAATACACCAGAATGTCGTCGATGAACACAATCACCGAGCGATCCAACATTGGTCTGGACACCCTGTTCATGAGATCCATGAACACCGCTGGTGCGTTGGTAAGTACGAAAGGCATCACCACGAATTCGTAATGCCCATAACGAGTCCGGAAGGTTGTCTTCTGTACGTCCTCCTCCCGCACCCTCACCTGATGATACCCAGACCTCAAATCGATCTTGGAGAACCAAGATGCTCCCTGTAGCTAATCAAACAAATCATCGATCCTTGGCAACAGGTAATGGTTCTTGACCATTAGCTTATTCAGCTCACGATAATCGATGCACATCCGGAGCGATCCATCCTTCTTCTTGACAAAAAGGATAGGCGCTCCCCAAGGCGAACTGCTCGGCCTGATAAACCCCTTCCCCAGCAGCTCTTGAAGCTGCGAGGACAACTCCTTCATTTCTGGAGGCGCAAGGCGATACGGCGCCTTAGCGATAGGCGCAGCTCCTGGAACCAACTCAATACCGAACTCTACCTGCCTCTCTGGAGGCACACCCGGCAAGTCCTCTGGAAACACATCCGGAAACTCACGCACTATCGGAACCTCATCAACTGACTTCGGTCTCTCAACATCAGCCCTCGCATCCATCACATATGCCACAAAACCTCTACATCCCTATTGTAGACTCTGTCTCGCTCTGGTGGCCGAACAAAATGCTGACCCCGAACGCGTACCCTCGCCGTACACCACAAGAACTCCCCCACTAGGGTCTCGAATCGACACCAATTGACGCTTGCAGTCTATCACAGCTCCATAATGGCTCAACCAATCCATACCCACTATCACACACATGTCCACCATCGCGATCGGGACCAGATCTATCGAAAACTCCACACCGAAGATCTCAAGGACAAATCCTTGAATCACATCCGATGCATACACAACTCATTCATCAGCTATGGAAACTCGCAGAGGCCGATCCAATGCCTCTCAACGGGTAATAATATGCTGACTAAATGTTATGGAAACAAATGACCGACTCGCACCCGAGTCAAATAACACCAATGCAGGCACAGAATTCACAAGAAAAGTACCTACACATATGATCATATAAGCTTAAAATCTCAACTCAAATAAAAGATGAAAAGAAAATACATACCAGCCACAACATCAGGCGTTGAGCGGACCTCCTCCACGGTCAACTGAAACGCTCTCCCACGAGCCCTCGGGGCCTCGGCCTTCACTGGCCGAGCCTCGGTAACCCTAGCAGTAGGCGCAGATCCCTGCGCTGATCCCTGAAGAAGCTGCGGGCACTCGGCCTTCCGATGGCCGGTCGGGTTGCAATGAAAGCAAACCAAGAATCCCTTGGGGCATTCCCTCGCGATATGCCCCTCCTTCCCACACTTGTAACATACCCCAGCCCTGTACGACCCCTCATGACTCTTACCGCACTTCCCACAAGTGCGTCCCTTCGCACCCCCAGATCTCTAATCAGCGGGTCTAGCCCGCTTGGCTGCCGGCTGAGACTGGGCCGGCCGCCAATCCATCCTCTGAGACTCGGCCTCCTCCCTGGTCTGAGTCTCCAGCTCGATCTCCCTCTTCCGGGCATTTTCCTGGAGCTCAGCAAATGTCCGGTAAGTCGAGTTCTCCACGAACTCTCGTATATCTCTCCTCAGAACACCCAGATAACGGCTCATACGAGCCTGCTCAGTCGACACCTGCTCAGGGCAAAACATCGCCCTCTCATGGAACTTCCTGGTGATGACTGTCACTGAATCAGTACCCTGCTTGAGGGTCAAGAACTCCTGGATCAACCGTTCCCTCTCTACCGGGGGAACATACTCCTCTCGGAACATAGCGGTGAACCTCTCCCAGGTCACCTAATAAATCTCAGCCAAAGTAAAGTTCGCCGTCACGAACTTCCACCAATCCTTCGCTCCCAAGCGGAGCTGGTTCAAGGTGAACTGAACCCTCAAGTGCTCTAGACAAGAGCACGTATAGAAACATCTGTCGATGTCAGAGATCCACCTCATAGCGGCAATCAGATCCTACGTCCCGTCGAACTCCGGTGGCTTCGTGTTGCTGAACTCATGGAACAACAATGAGTCACCTCCCTGAGGTTTGGCAGCAGCAACAACAGCAGTAGCTGCAGCTACAGCAGCCTCAGTCAACGCTGCGTACCGCTCATCAAAAGTCTCGATCAATGTGGTCTTGATGTCTCCAAACATCTCAGGAATCTCAGCCCGGATGGAAATAGCCACCTCCTCATGAATCATCCGCCGGATCTCCTCGTCGCTGACACCACTAGTCTCAGGTGTGTGTCGAGTCCCAACCATGATGTTTCTGAAATACAACAAAAATTACTAGAGATTCGATCGAACATGCTTATACTCGATGACGCAACCATACTTGTCCTCTGTCGTCCAAAAGATTCTTACTTGAAATGCCCACTGATCCGGTGCCTTCAGTAGTACGGGCCCAATACTACTGACCACACTGCACCAGCATTCACTTCAAGTCCTCCTCCTTGGATCTTGGATTACAAGTACTCTATTCTCATGAGCTCCTAACTGCTATCACTCGCCCTCAAATCATCTCAGCAGTAGAAAAACCCTAGGCTAAGGCATCACAAATCAGGCCACTCTAGTCCTAATATGTATACTTAGCCTACTCTAGCATGCATAATATAACATATCTCATAACACATAAAGTAAGGGTACTTTTGGGGAATTCGTCGCTCGGGCGCTGGCTGATCGTACACATGGCTCTGCTCTGTTTGTCTCAAAACTCTATTACTCTTTTCAAAAAAAAATTATTGTATTATAAAAATTCTCCTCAATTCCTCAGTTTGAGTTTAGATAAGCCCGAAGATGCATCCGAATCCCTCAAACCAAGGCTTTGATACCAACTTGTAACAACGTAAATTTTCAAAACAAAATTTTCATTTTGAAAACAATCATTTTTCACAAAATAACATCAACATATTGTTTCAATTGTATTTATCACAAGGACATCTCCCTAGAATCCAAAACATAAAACTCCTCAAGTGTGTACGGATCATGCCGGCGCCTTCCCGCGCTCATCACTGGTACCTGAAACACATCACACAACAACTGTAAGCATAAATGCTTAGTGAGTTCCCCAAATATACCGCATACAACACATACGCCGCTCAAGGCTATAATAATACCCTCCGGTCGATATGTCTCATCGGGACCCTCCAGTCCTGTAGCTCGTTGGACCCTCTGGTCCGGTCATAGCTCGTTGGGCCCTCCGGCCCGGTCTGTATCGTTGGACCCTTCAGTCCGGTCTATAACAACATACACATAACACATAGCACATAATCTCATACATAACACATAAGACCCTCTGGTCTACACAATATACCACTCTAGGTAAGTATAGTGAGAAGACTCA